>NW_024466513.1:0-182992 GCF_017591425.1 Ochotona curzoniae | reverse complement strand
AATTTTTTAAATCCCATTTCCTTTCAGATTAAGATCTGACATGTAATTCTAACAATTTTAGAAATTATAAAAACAAATGATAAGGAAAATATCACTCATTTTCCCTCCTCTCAGAAATTGTGCTGGAATTCTGCTGCCCTGGTTCAAGCTGATGCCTACAACACTGCCATCCCACATCAGAGCACTGGTTTGAGTCCTGGCTGCTCCACTTCCCATTCCAACTCTGATGATGCTCCTGGAAATGTCCCTGCACCCACGTAGGAGACCTGGATGAAACCCCTGGTTGCTAGCCTTAGTCTAGCCTAACCGTGGCTGTCCTGGTCAACCAGGGAGTAGAACCAGCTGATGGAAGATCTCTCTCCCTCTGTTCCCATGCCTTTCAAATCAATCAATCTGCCATGCCTTCAGTGGAGGGTCCTTTGTTGATTGTACTGTGACCTCCAGGAAGGTACAGGTGCCTGACAGCATGGCCTGAGGTGGCCCTGTGTCAAACCCTACGCTGGGTCACAGCAGGCTGTGGGATGAAGTCATGCAGGAAATGGCACCAGGAAATGGCATCTTGCAAGCAGCAACAGAGTAAGGGTGATGAGTGACCACATCCAGCCACGCATAGAGACAACAAAGGCAGGGCCATGGAGCAAAAACAAAGGACACTACACTCAGGGAACTCGACCCACTTTTTAAGATTACAGCACTGAAGTTCAGGGATTGGGGTAGAGGCAACAGGGAGTGGAGGGAGGGAAACAGCAGGACTCCTGGAATACTCCAGTCCCTGACCCTGGTGGGAGGCAGGGGGTAGATGGAAGCAGGATCAACCACTGGAAGAACCCAGTCCCCAACTTGGCCCTGGAATAGCAGGTTCGGAGGGATGTGGGAGATGCATGGTGGATGCAGGGCAAGTGGACCTGGCTCAGAAGCTGCAAGCAGGCGAGCAGCCTCATGCAGACACCGTGTCACAGACCAAGGCAGGTGTGCTAGGGGAAGTGTAGTTGCTGGGTCAGTGGTCTGGTGTTGGAACGCAAGCAGAGTGCAGTGCATGAAGGCTGGGGTCCATGTACTCTGGCCCAGGCAGCCTGGCTCCATCCTGGACTAGAGGTCATTGTGTTGGGTGGCTGTGGGTGCAGGGGAGGCAGAGACAAGCCCTGGCTTCTGAGCATGGCAGCGGCTGGTGGGCTAGAGGCTCTCTGAAGAAGTAGGTGGCCGAACCGGCCTGCCTATAAAGCTGTGGACTGACTGGGTGGGTGTGCTACAGGCTCATTGGGGATGTAGGCTCAGGCTGCGTGCAGCCTAACAGTCTGGGCCTGGGTCCAGCACCAGCAGGTTGGAGGGGTGTACCTGCTGTGTGGCAGACTGCTGTGGCAAATACAACCTAACCCTAGAGCAGCCTGCAGGGTGACAGTGTGACAGGGTGACAGGGTGGGGCAAGAATTGGCACAAGGGATGCCAGCAAAGCTGTCTTGGTGCAGGGGAGGGTGGCTGTGAGCACATGGGCTGCTGACCAAGATCACCTGGCATTGGTGCAGTGGGCTTGTGGGAGGGGGCACGCTAGGGGCATGCCTGGAAGGGCTGGCATGCGGTTTAGGGTTGTTGGGGACACCGACAGCACCTCATGAGCCTGGACTGGCATGCAGGGCAGGCTGGCTACAGCTGTAGCTCGCAGCAGTTCAGAAGACATGTCTGCATGAATTGAGCAAACTAGAAATCAAAGCACCAGGACATGACAGAGAATGAGCTCTGGGAAGCAGCCTGCTTACACTTCACATGGAGACCCACACTCAGCAGCTTCCTCAAGTTCCCAGGCCTTGGGGAGCACTCTCACTGAGGACACAGTGCCCAGGGGGGGCTCACTGCTCTGATGGAGGGAATCCTAAGCAGCCAGAAATGTGACAGTGTGGACCTAGGAACTCCTCACAGCCTGCAGTGTCTTCTCCAGCATCTTAGCTCTCTGCTGCAACCACACATTTAAGATCAACATAAGATTATGGCCTCTCTGGTTTTCATTTAACACCAGATGTGTTATGTTTGCTCAATACCAATTTACTACCAACAACTCTTCATAACATAATTCAATTATTGCATCATCTGCAATTAGTAGAAGCCTCAGGGTCAAGGCTCAATCTCTATACACAGGGGCAGGTTAATGTTAGCAGACAGCAGGTGTCAGCACTATGTTTTCTGATTTGTTTTCTTTTTTTTGTTTGTTTGTTTGTTTGGTTGGTTTTTTTTGTCTCCTTTAAGAAGCTCTCTAGGGGACCAAACGCAGTATCCTAGCAGCTAAAATCCTCCTGCTGCATGGGCTGGGATCCCATGTACGTGCCAGGTTTAATTCCGATGACCCTGCTTCCCATTCAACAACCTGCCTGTGGAATGTGAAAGCAGTAGAGACAGACCAAAGCCGTGGAACCTGCACCCATGTGGGAGACCCAGAAGAGGCTCTGGGCTCCTCGCTCTGGATCGGCACAGCTCAGGCCTTTGCAGCCACTTGGGGACTGAATCAATGAATAGAGGATTGTCCTCTCTGTCTCCCCTCCTCTTTGTATATCTGCTTTCCAACTAAAAATAAAATGAACTTTTAAAAAAGACTCTTATCCCAGACCTTGGGCACAAATGATACTAACTTTTTATTACACCAGTCAAATACACTCACTTTTTTTTTTTTTACCCTTTTTGCCACCAGAATATGAATACTGCAAATATTCCCCTGAAATAACTTTTGAAACCAGTCACAAATACACTCACACGTCTACGGCCATAGCGTCCTGAACACGCCCGATCTTGTCTGATGTTGGAAGCTAAGCAGGGTCGGACATGGTTAGTACTTGGATGGGAGACAAATACACTCACACATTGATAAGTGCTCTAGACCACCAAAATTTCACCTTCACCAAGATTTTTTGTTGGTACAAATTATCCTCGCACTAAATCAACTTGGGTTGGAAAATGAAACTGCTGTGTATCCCAAGCTCCCTACCCTAGAATTTATCTGGGTCTTTGCCAAGGTTTTACTTCCTAGATAGCTAAGGTTGAGAGACCCAGAGTGCATCTATCATTCCTTTAGATGACATTCATATGTCACCAAGGATTGGAGCTCTGGATGGGGAAAGAAAATATTAATGCTCTGAGAGGTTAACTATATAAAACAGATGAACCACTACAGAGGCCATCCAGTTTTAGGACATCAGCAGCCACTCTGAATGGCAACCCCCAGTCTACTGCTCTCTTTCAGGGGAAATGAATGAGAAAGAGGATAAGAAATCCATGTTTGTTTTTTGCAGTTTTTTGAAACTCAGAAGATCAAAAAGAGTGTAGTGAGGACCATGTAACTGTTTCAATAGGGGATCAAAAGTTGAGGAGTTTCTAATATCTTGATTTAATTTTTTAAGTACTTACTGGGGTGACTTTTTCATCCACTCTTTCACTTGCCACATGCCTGCAACAGCCACAACACCAAAAATAAGTCAGGTTTTGCACACTGCTACCCAAGCCACTGTCTGCTGCCTCCCAGCCTGGCCATTAGATGCACACTGCATTTGTGGAGAACTGAAACCCAGGCATTCTCATGGTGACACAAGAGTCCCAATGTCATCTTAACCAAGGTCACACACACCGACAAAGGGCAGGGATGCCTTCCTGTGCTGTGTCAGGTGGCCATTCACTGCTTTTCTCCCATGCCTATTATTTACAGCTAACAGTTCTTCTAAAGAGCTAATGTTTATTTTGTGAGATAGAAGAAAAAAAAAAAAAGACAATTTACTGAATTGTATCTTGGAGGAAATAATGATTCCTGTTGTGATTTTTCAGGGCAGAGAGAAGCACTTGGCATTGAGGCAAGAGTTCTGGATATTCAGAGATTTATTCCCTGCCTTAATGCTCTCTGCTGAACCTGACTTATTCCATCTACAACTCATGGGGACATTTAATCCTAATTGGGAGAACGTGAGGGAACGGTGCCAACATACCAGAAGCCATCAGGATAAATCAGTAGTGCTGCCTTAAAAGCTCCTTTGGGAGGTTCTTCTAGAGAAGCCCCTTTGCGTGAGTCCCTGTGCGCTCCCTTTGCTCATCTACAAGGTTGCTGTGTCAACCCAGGCCTCTGCCAAGCACAACCCCATCAGCACCACATGCTTCCCCTCAACCTTGCAGCAAAAGTCTGAACAAAACAAGGCTGTTTGTTCCAATGCTGCAGTCTGTGCTGCTCTGGTGTCAGCAACAAGAAAACTGCCCCAGACCCTTAGGAGGAGCTTCACTGATGACTCAGCTGGGGGCTGGAGACGCTGTTGCTCAACTCAAGACATACCTTTACATAAAGAAAAAGGAAATCCTGCCCAACATGAAGGTCCCACTGTCCCTGGACACTCCCCCCTCCTCACTGCACAATGGGTTCAACTGTGAGTCCTAGTGCTCAAGGTCAATGCTGCAGAGTGAGGACCCCAAGGTCCCCCTCCTGGACCCTGCCCGCCCCGGGGCCTCAGGAGATGCTCTCACACACTCACCCTTCCCAGCTTCTCACCAGTCGGGGGTCCTGCAGAGGCTCCTGCGGGGAGGGAGCTCACAGGGCAGCACTGGCTCAGCCACCTGCGCCTCTCCACCAGCACAACCAGCCACGTGGCTATGGAGGCGCCCACAACAACCTTCCTCTTGCTGCCACAGGGCTTCCTGGGCGCGCCTGATTGGACCGCTCCCACACACCCTGACTATGCATGACGTCACAATGCGCAGCCAATCACAATCACAAAGGGTAGAGGGGCAGTCAGGTAGGATTCTGGCGGGAGGGGGAGTGAGGGGCGGGGCTTCACCTCAGGCAAGATGTGGCCTCCTCTCTTGCAGCTGGAGCCTTCCAACAGCAGGGCCTGCTGTAACCTCTCACATCAGTCCACCTCCTGGCCTCTCCTTCCCTCTCTGTTTCATGTTCAAGTCTGGAAACCCAGAAATAAATGACAAAAGTCTGCAGGTACACCTCACTGAGTGTTCAACAGTTTCTAGGATTTTCTTCTTTATATTGGCTTTTTCTTCATTAGTTCATTTGACCTTAAAAATGCAAAATTGAAGAATATTCAAAATATAATATACATTTATCATTTCAATCTCACTTCCGCTACTCATGTTCATTTCATGGTTTGTATTTATTTACATAGTGTTTCATATCTGCTTCTTATTTGTACATATTAATTAGACTTTATATATTGATCTTCTGCCCAGAAATCTTTCTTGATTCTCTCCTCTGTTTAAAAGGGCCATTAGTATGCATTGATAATTTTGCGGCTTAAAACTTGACAATTCAGGTCCCGGTGCAGTGGCGCATTGGTTAAGGTCCTTGCCTTGCACCTCCAGGATCCCATATGGGCGCTGGTTCTAATTCCGGCAGCCCAGCTTCCCATCCAGCTCCCTGTCTGTGGCCTGGGAAAGCAGTCGAGGACAGCCCAAAGCTTTGGGACCCTGCACCCACGTGGGAGACCTGGAAGAGTCTCCTGGCTTCGGAACCGCATAGCATTGGCTATTGCGCTCACTTGGGGAGTGAATCATCGGACAGAAGATCTTCTCGCTCGCTCTCCTCCTCTCTTTGTAACTGACTTTCCAATAAATACATCTTTAAAAAAATTTTCCTCATTACATATTCACAATAATGTGTGAGAGACAAATAGAGAAGAGGGCTTGTCCAGATTCAATGTAGGCAAAAACTTGCAGTGATATATGTAGATACAGTGTGTTTACATTTCCTATGTTTTACACTATCTGTATTCCTGTCACTTGATTTCCATAATTTGTGGCTTTCAATTTTATTTTATAATATCTTTTTTTGTGAAGATTTGAAAAAAAAATTTTTATTGACAAGTCAGATATACAAAGAGGAGGAGAGACAGGAAGATCTTCCTTCTGCTGATTCACTCTCCAAGTGGCCACAATGGCTGGAGCTGTGCCAGTCTGAAGCCAGGAGGCGGAGCCTCTTCCCAGGCTCCACATCCACAGAGGTTCTCAAGACTTTGGGCCATCCTCAACAGCTGCCCAGCCATAAGCAGGGGGATGGATGGGAAGCAGGGCTGCAAGGGATGAGAATTGGTGCTCATAAAGGATTCCAGCATGTACAAGA
Organism: Ochotona curzoniae; assembly: GCF_017591425.1. Classification (NCBI taxonomy): domain Eukaryota; kingdom Metazoa; phylum Chordata; class Mammalia; order Lagomorpha; family Ochotonidae; genus Ochotona; species Ochotona curzoniae. The sequence continues at coordinate 176,904 of NW_024466513.1, read as the reverse complement.
CAAAGAGCCTGGACACTAGGCTACTACCCCGGGTCCTGCTATGAAACATCTTACTCCTAAGTATTTCAGAAAATCCTTTCATAATCTCATGAAAGATTACAAGTTTTATCAAGAACTGTGTTTATATTCCTGAAATTTATTATTTACATGGCATTTCTTAATGACTTTCACTACTTAGTTTTGATATTGATTTATTTATTTATTGGAAAGACAGATTGACATAGAGAAGGAGAGACAAAGAGAAAAGGCTTGAATCTGCTCATTCCCTTCCCAAGTGAACACAATAGCCAGAACCGAGTTGATCTGAAGCCAGGAGCCGCATCCAGCTATTCCATGTGTGTGCAGGGTCCCAAGGCTTTGGGCCATCTTCTACTGCCTCCCAGGCCACAGTAGGGAGCTAGATGGGAAGAGGAGCAACTAGAACATGAACTGGTGCACATATGGGACCCCAGAACATGCAAGCCGAGGATTTAGCCACTGAACCATCGTGCCAAACCCCTATGTTTTGATAATTTTGATAATGGATTGCCACAATGGCTGGTTTTCACAATATCCAACACAAATCTGATCCCCACCTACTGTGCTGGTTTGTGTGACATATTCTCTATTTCTTCCTGTGTTTTAAAAACTTATACAAGCCTTGTCTGCCTCCTCATGTCTCGAACCCTAAATGCCTATAGCTAAGCCTGGATTTGTATATCTCTGATCTTGTTCCTGGGGCTATAGGTTATCTGCACTTTCAACATCTCGCATGAATGTGACCTGTATTCATCCAAGCATTTTGTCATTATAGAAATCTATCATTTGTGCCTGGCATGGTAGCCTAGTGGCTAAAAATCCTTGCCTTACATGAGCCAGGATCCAATTTAGGTCCTGATTTCTATCCTGGTGGCCCCACTTCCCATCCAGCTCCCTGCTTGTGGCCTGGGAAAGCAGTGGAGGATGGTTCAAACCATAAGGACTCTTATACCCGCATGTGAGACCTGGAAGAAGTTCATGGTACCTAGGTTAAGATCAACTCAGCTCTGGCTGTTGCAGCCACTTGGGTATCCCTTGTGCCTACAGCATAAGCCAGCTGCCTGTAAAGCAATATTATACAATCTGATCAATAATCAATATTTCCCTCTGCCTTCTCCCCTCTCTCTCTAAGTCACACTGTGCTCCACCTACTTCTCACATCTCACTCCTTCCTTCACCCTCCTGTCTGAAGTTCCCTAGCTAGCTTTCCTCACTGAGAATCTGAGCAGCCACAACCACTTCTCCCCCTCCTCCTCCCTCTTCCTCTGCTTGAAACTAGCTTTTCCAAGATTCAAGCTTTTTCTTTTCTTTCACTCACCCCCACCCCTAAGGCAGAGCGATGGAGTACAGGCTAAGCTAAGCAACATCTACTTACAAACAAAACAAAACAAAATGGTATTTGCCAAACTGTGCAGCAACTTGCTATAACAGAGCCCTCCAAAATCAATGAATATTTAACTAGATTTCTACACCTTAAATTATGATTAAAGTGAGAATGTTTTCTAAATGTGAACTTAAGAATATCTAGCCTCTTGTACCCTATGGACAATGTTTGTACCTGATCAAATGCAACCCTTGACACAATCTCTAAAACATGTAACCATTATATCAAGAATAAACTGGTATAAAATTAAAATCTAATCTACTGTTATATTGTTCCAAGGTAAGAGCAGAATCCATGTTCTCTATCTTTTAGATTTTATATTAGCATGCAAAATGGTTATATGCACAGTAATGTGTTGTTGATGAGGAAGATCGTGAAACAAAAATCTATGCATGATATAGTTGATGATAGGCCTCAAGTATAATTTGTAGCATTTTCCAAATATTTATCATTGACACATGGAATTAAAGTCTGATCCTCTGATAAATAAGTTTTACAATATACATGTAATTGCAACATCTCCTCTTAAATGCTCTTTATGGCAGCAACCTGAGGACCTAAGGTGCCCACCAGCCACTATTCCAGATCCAAGCTGGACAAGATGGTGTACTCTGTGCCTGCTATATGCCTGCCATCTGCTTCATTGCCAAGTCATTCTGGCTGGTGTCCCTGCTTTCACAGGACTATAGTTGTTGCCTTTGTTGTGCTGTTGTGAGGGTGCACCTCTACCCAAGGCCCTCCACTGCCCCACTTACTCATGCAGGACCAGGCTTGGTGAGCAGGGGCGAGTGCGCCTCTAGCCCATGACCACTGCCACTCCATCCACCATCTGCTGCTGAGAGCCAGTCAGGCTTAGCCAGTAGCCCCACTCCCTCAACAGGCAGTGCACCCATAGCCATTCCAGGGCTTGGCCCATTGTGCAGGCCACACTGTGGCCCCAGCCTGCATGCCTTGAGTTCCCCAGCCCACAACATATCTGCCTCATCATCTCACCTGAACGCCCAGTGGGTTTTCCCACACCACTGGCCTGCCTGCAAGCTGCTCCAGGACCAGGCTGGCTGGGCAGCTCCAACATTCACTTCCAGCGTGCCCGCCCCCACAGTCATCAGGCAGTCATCAGGACAAGTTAATGCTTCAGTGTCACTGCCCAGCCAGCGGGAACTGCTGCTTAGCAATGTGTTCAGTGACCTCAGTTAACACTACATGCATAAAGTCAAACCAAGTCCTAGAGAAACACAAAATAAGAGTACATGGAGGAAATGTTAAGACTGTAATCCATCTACCCTACCCATACTTCATACACAATCAGAATTTATGCAAAACACTTGCCATGAATTAGCATATGAGAAATAAAAGCAAGACAAACACTGTCATCATATCAAAAACTAAAGCAAAGGCCAGCATCGGGGTATAATATGTGAAGCTGCCCACTGCAACACCAGCATCCCATATGGAATCAGCTGTTCCACTTCAGCCCAGCTCTCTGTTAATCTCCTGGGGAAAGCTGTGGAAGCTCATGCAAGTGCCTGGGCCCTGATCACCCACATGCAAGACCTGGAAGAAGCTGCAGGCCCCTGTACTCAGCTTGGTCCAACACTGGTTATTTTAGCCACCTGTGTAGTGAGCCAGTGGATACATATTCCCAGTCTTTTTTACTTTGTAATTGTTACCTAATGTATATTTTTAAGGTTTCTTTCATTACTTAAAATGCAGAGAAAGAATGAGAAGTCTTCCATCTTCTGGTTCACTCCATATATGTCAGCACTTGCTGAGTCAGGCCAAAGCAAGGAAATCAGAGATTCCTCTGGGTGTTGTACAGGGAGCAGGGACCCAGGCACCTGGAGCACCTTACGCTACTTTCCCAGATTTCTTAGTGAGGAGCAGAATTTTAAGTGAATCAGCCACATCTTGAACTGGCATGCAAGCTGCCAGTAACAGCTTGATTTGCTTTCTAGCACATTTTCTACCAAAAACAAATATTAAGCAATCACAAACATCAAACACAATCAGGACTTAATTACCTGTGGGGACAAAGGTGGAAAAACAAACAAACAAACAAAAAAGAAAAAACAAGACCTGAACACAAAAAGGCTTACCTTTGCCTAAGCATTCAGTTTATAGTGTTTAATCTTACTAAAACATGGCAGAAAATAAAGTCAAGAATTTTCTTTTCTTTCGCTGAGACCACTGATTAAACTCGGGTTCATGCAGGAGAACAAAAATGCAAACATCAACATCAGGGCACAGCATTGCTACATAAATGTGCAAACTAAATCAAGGCACCAGGACAGGACAGAGAATGAGCTCTGGGAAGCAGCCTGCTTACCCTTCACAGGGAGATCCACTCTCAGCAGCTTCCCCACATTCCCAGGCCTTGGGGAGCAGTCTCACTGAGGACACAGTGCCCAGGGGGGCTCACTGCATTGACAGAGGGAATCCTAAGCAGCCAGAAATGTATCAGTGTGGACCTAGGAACTCGTCACAGCCAGCAGTGTCTCCTCCAGCATCTTAGCTCTCAGCTGCAACCACACACTCAAATCCAGGTGAAGCCTGTAGCCACTGGGATTTTCTTCTATCATTTCTAACATCAGATGTAATACATTGATTCATACCAATTGACCAGCAAGAACTAATCAAAAAACAAATCAATTATTGCATTCTCCGCAGGTGGTAAAGGCCTCAGAGTCAAGGCTCACTCTATGCACAAGTGCAGGTTAATAGTACTGGATGGCAGGCTCTCTCTGGTTTTGTCCCCTTTAAGAAGTTATCTAGGGACCCTAGCTAGAGTTATACCCTTACCATAAGTTTATCTAGGGTATGGAGGGGCATGGTATACAGAATCCAGATTACCCATTTGTTTCAATAAATCTCAATGGCCTTAAGACCCCTGGACAGATATTGAGCACGGAAATTATAACTTTCTATTCAACCAAATACAATCACCAATTTGTAAGTGCTCTAGGCCACAAGAATGTTACCTTCACATTCTTTGTTGCTACACTTTCCTCTGACTTAAGCAACTTGCTGATACAAAATTCAACTCCTGTGTATGCTGAGTACACTGTCCTAGGATTTACCTGGGCCTTTGCCAAGGTTTATTGCTTGGTCACTTTCTAGAGAAGCCCCTTTGCATTAGTCCCCATGCACTCCCTTTGTTGTCTACAAGGTCACTGTGCCATCCCAGGCAATGCGAAGCACAACCCCAGCACCACATGCTGCCCTTCTACCTTGAAGCAAATCTCTGAGCAAAACAGGCTGTTTGTTCCAATGCTGCAGTCTGTGCTGCTCTGGTGTCAGCAACAAGAAAACTGCCCCAGACCCTTAGGAGGAGCTTCACTGATGACTCAGCTGGGAGCTGGAGACGCTGTTGCTCAACTCAAGACATACCTTTACATAAAGAAAAGGAAATCCTGCCCAACATGAAGGTCCCACTGTACCTGGGCACTCCCCCTCCTCACTGCACAATGGGTTCAACTGTGAGTCCTAGTGTTCAAGGTCAGTGCTGCAGAGTGAGGACCCCAAGGTCCCCCTCCTGGACCCTGCCCGCCCCGGGGCCTCAGGAGATGCTCTCACACACTCACCCTTCCCAGCTTCTCACCAGTCGGGGGTCCTGCAGAGGCTCCTGCGGGGAGGGAGCTCACAGGGCAGCACTGGCTCAGCCACCTGCGCCTCTCCACCAGCACAACCAGCCACGTGGCTATGGAGGCGCCCACAACAACCTTCCACCTGCTTGCTGCCACAGGGCTTCCTGGGCGAGCATGATTGACGTCACAATGCGCAGCCAATCACAATCACAAAGGGTAGAGGGGCAGTCAGGTAGGATTCTGGCGGGAGGGGGAGTGAGGGGCGGGGCTTCACCTCAGGCAGGAAGTGGCCTCCTCTCTTGCAGCTGGAGCCTTCCAACAGCAGGGGCCGCTGCTGCTCTCACATCAGTCCACCTCCTGGCCTCTCCTTCCCTCTCTATTCATGTTCAACTCTGGAAAGCAAAAAACAGGATGGAAGGAGTCTCAGATGCACCTCATTGAATGTTCAATAGATTCTGGGACTTTCCATTTTAAGATTGGTATTTTTTTTTTCCCATTAGTTCATTTGACTTTTTAAAATGCAGATCTGGGTCCAGCGATGTACCCTAGTGGCCAAAGTCCTTGCCTTGAACACACCAGAATCCCATATGGGTTCTGGTTCTAATCCCGGCAACCCTGCTTCCTGCCCATCCAGCTCCCTGCTTGTGTCCTGGGATAGCAATCGAGGACAGCACAAGCCTTGGCATCTGGAGGAATTTCCTGGCTCCTGGCTTTGGATTGGTGCAGCTCTAGCTGATGTGGTTTCTTGGGGAGTGAACCAAAGTACAGAACATATTCCTCTATGTCTCTTCTCCACTCTGTATATCTTACATTGCAATGAAAATAAGAAAATTTTTAAAATATCTATGATTTAAGAATATTTGAAAATATTATATAAATGAATCTTCTCAGTCTCATTTCTCTGTGGTTCAATTTCCTAGTCAGTATTTTTTATTTTCATATTTTGCATATCTGTTTCTTGTTAGTACATACTAACCTGATGTTATATAATGATCTCCTGCACAGAAATCTTGCTTGATTCTCTCATTATTGTAAGATTGATTTTCCACAAAAATGCCATTAGTGTACATTGATAGTTTTGTGGTTTAGAACATGACCATTCTGCTATAATTTTCTGATTAAACATTCACAACAATGTATCAGAGACAAAGCGAAGAGGGCTTTTCCTGATTCAGTCAGGCAAGAGAAAACCTGCAGTGACATATGTTATTCATATTATATTTCCTATGTGATGTGATGTGATGTGACGCGATGTGATATGATGTGATGTGATGTATTTTTGTAACTTAGTTTCCACAATTTATGGCTTCTGGTTTCTCTTAAAATATTTTTTTAGGGATGTTTTAAAAATTTTTTGTTGGAAAGTCAGATATACTGTGAGGAGGAAAGACAGGAAGATCTTCCATCTGCTGATTCACTCCTCAAGCGGCCACAAAGGCTAGTGTTGCACCAGTCTGAAGCCAGGAGCCCAGAGCCTCCTCCAGGTCTCCCATAGGGGAATAGGGTTCCAAGGCTTTGGGTTGTTCTCAACTGCTCTTCCAGTCCACAAGCAGGGAACTGGACAGAAAGTATGGCTGCTGGGATTAGAACTGGTGCCCAAATGCAATCCCGGCATGGACAAGACAGTGACTTAGGCCTTTAGGCTATTACCTGGGCCTCTAATTTAATACAACTTACTCCTAAGTATTTAAAAACATCCATTCATAATCTTGTGAACCAAAACAAGTTTTATGCAGCATGATGTTTATATCCCAGAAATTGATTATTTGCAAGGCTTTTCTTTCTAAATGACTTTTACTATATTTTATTTTGATATTTACTTTTTTATTTATTTACTGGAAAGACAGATTTACATGGAGAAGGAGAAAGAGAAAAAAAATGTTGCATCTGCTGGTTCCCTTCACAAGTGGACACAATAGCCAGAATCAAGTTGATCTGATTCAAAATCCTCATCCAGGTATTATATGTGTGTGCAGCATCCCAAGACTTGGTACCATCCTCGACTACTTTCCCAGGCCAGAAGAAGGGAGCTGAATGGGAAGTGGAGCTGCTGGGGATGAACAGGTACCAATACTGAATCCCAGCACAAATACAAGCCAAGAATTTAACTAACCACTGAGCCATCGTGCCAGACCACTATTATTTGATAATTTTGTTAATGGATTGCCACAATGGCTGGTTTTCACTAAATGCAACACAAACTTGAGACTAAAAATAGATTCCCACCTACTGTGCTGGTTTATGTGACATATTCTCTATTTCTTCATGTGTTTTAAAAACTTATACCAGCCTTGTCTGATTCCTCATGTCTCGAACCCTAAATGCATGTAGCTATATCTCTGATCTTGTATATCTCTGATCTTTTTCCTGGGATTATGCAATTTCAACACCTCACATGAATGCGACCTGTGTTCATCCATGCAGCATGCCATTATAGAAATCTGTCATTTGTGCCTGGCACGGTAGCCTAGTAGCTAAAAGTCCATGCCTTACAAGAGCCAGGATCCGATTTAGGTACTGATTTCTGTCCTGGTGGCCCCACTTCCCATCCAGCTCCATGCTTGTGGTCTGGAAAAGCAGTGGAGGATTGTTCAAAGCCTTGGAAATCTTACCAGCATGGGAATCTACAAGAACTTCCTGGCTTCTAGGTTAAGATCAACTCAGCTCTGGCTGTTGCAGCCACTTGGGTATCCCTTGTGCCTACAGCATAAGCCAGCTGCCTGTAAAGCAATATTATACAATCTGATCAATAATCAATATTTCCCTCCACCCTCTCTCCTCTCTCTCTAAGTCACACTGTGCTCCACCTACTTCTCACATCTCACTCCTTCCTTCACCCTCCTGTCTGAAGTTCCCTAGCTAGCTTTCCTCACTGAGAATCTGAGCAGCCACAACCACTTCTCTCCCTCCTCCTCCCTCTTCCTCTGCTTGAAACTGCAGTTTTTCCAAGGTTTAAGCCTTTTCCTTTCTGTTTTGTATGCTTCACCCACCCGCACCCCTAATCCAGAAGAATGGGGTACAGGCTAAGCTAAGTAACATCTACTGGCAAACAAAACAAACCGTTACTTTCCAAACTTGCACAGTAACGTGTTATAACAGCGGCCTCCAAAGGCAATGAATATTCAACCAGAGAATTCTACACCTTAAAGTTTGATTTTAGGGCTTGGTGTGTTGGCCTAGCGGTTAACGTTCTCACCTAAAATGTGCAGGGACACCACTTGGGCATTAGTTCTAGTCCAGGCAGCCCTGCTTCCCATCCAGCTCCCTGTTTGTGGCCTGGAAAAGCACCCACATGGGGTCCCATCACAATGCCCGCTGCTCCAGGGTGGAAACAGTGTCTCCCAGCCCTCCTGCATGTCACTCTGCCTGAATTTCAGGGCAAGACCTGCCCACTCGAAAACACTGCCTCTTACACTCCTGCCCTGTCCCTTCCTGCATGGACAGGCCTACTTATAAGATGTCTAACCGCCAATTAACCTGGAACTCTGCTCCACAGGTAGCTTGAAGGCAAACAGAATCAGTCAGTACTCCCTGCTCACCCTGCCCATCTAGAGCCCATCAGGATGGCACTCCAGGGTCAGGCCAGCATAGATGGAGCCCACGCTCCCCTACACTCCTGCAGAGTGCTCCAGAGATTCAAGGACTAGGTCAATAATCTCCAGGCCTCTAGCCCTCCCACTATGCCTGCTACACCAGGGTCAGGCAAATTCTGCCTGCAATCCACATCCTCCCACGGAACACACACACACACACACACACACACACACACACACACACACACACGGCAGGCTGCTCTGCTTGCTGCAGTAGAACCAGCTAGGCTCTGCCAGCCACCCAGCATGCTGCTTTCCCACCTGCCACTCCAGGAGCTTGCCCTGCATAGGCAATTCATACACCACTGCTAAAAGGACCTGCTGATTCAGCCGGCATCCACTGTGCCCCCAGTCTGCCTGCTGTCCACTTCGATAACAACCCATCCTCCAACCCCCTGTTCCTTGCTTGCATGCCTGTAAGTCACTCCAGGTTCAGGTGGACTCAGCTGGTGCTTCACACCTGTCTACACCTTCCTCCTCAACAACCCCTTCGTGAGGGTTAAGGCTAGGCCTCTTCAGAAGTTGCTTCATGGGCCCCAGCACGCATGCCATGCACTCTAGGGCCACGTCATCCAAGCCACCTAGGCCAGTGCATCCTGCACAGCACCCTTAGCTTGCAGGCCACAAAGCCCCGCCCACTGTTTGCTCCAGGGTTAGGCAGGTTCAGCTGGTATCACAAACCACGCACTCCCACTCTGGGCCTGGGCCCTATCAGAGAGCATGCCATGCATACGAGTCCTCACACTGTGCCAGCTGCTCACTCGGTCCACAACCTGAGTGTCCCTAGACTGCCCACCATCTGCTATCTCTTCCAGGGCCATGCTGCCCCGATCGCCACAGCAAAAGCAGGCTGAGGCCAGACCCCATCAGCTGCAACATGCCTGGGCCAAGAGGGTTCAGCTGGTACCCACATGCATGCTAGGCATGCACACTGTGTGCTCCCAGGACAAGGGGTCATGACAACAAGCCAATGATGAAAGGTGCCCCCTGGCCACTTGTTCCAGGGCCAGGCTGGACAATCTGGTACACTTTATACCCGCTGTTCTCCCACCATCTACTTCATAGCCAAGTCGTCCTGGCCAGTGTCCCTGCTCCCACAGCACTGTAATCATCGACTTCAGGGAAAGGTTGCACCTCCAACACGCTCCCTCCATTGCCCCACCTGCCCATCCAGGGCCAGGCTTGGTGAGGCAGAGCCAGTGCACCTCTAGCCCAAGCGCACTGTCACGCTGTTCAGCATCGGCAGATGAGAGACAGTCGGGCTTAAACAGTTCCCTCAGCGCTGGGTCCCTTCTGCCGGTCCACCCTGTCCCTGCCCCTGCAAGCCCAAGCCTGCATGCCCTGAGTCCCCTGCCCCACAGCATGCCCACCCTGTCACCTTACTTGTCCTTCCAGTGGTGTGTCCCACATCCATAGCCCTCCTGTAAGCAGCTCCAGAGCCAGGCTGGAAGGGCAGCCCCAACATTCACCTCGAGCTTGTCTGCCCACAAGGACTTTCCACTGCCCAAGGGCTACATGGGCTAGAGTTGCAAGGAATTTGAAATATAACACTGCAGCAAAAGCCTCATTTCTTGTCTCACATGACACAAATTTCATGCAGACAACTCTAGTTTGTAAAGCAGGATTCATTTCATAAGAGGAAGGAGAACAGTTCCTGCCCTAGTGGCAAGAGGTGGCTCCAAGGGAGGAAAGACCTGAGGAAATGGTGGAAATTGTGTCCATTATATACCATCTCAGGGAGGGGTTCACATGAGTCACCCCAAGGGCAGAGAGACAGAAACTTACTCGCCTACTGTCCAGCTTGCTGCTCCAGGACCAGGAAAAATTGGTTAAAGCCGGCAAAGTGTCGTCCCAATCAACTAAAAGCCCCAACGCCGGCTTTACCTTCAGACCAGAGATGGTCGCACCAAGAAATCTTTGAACTCACTAGGATAATAAGATGCTGGATTTTATGCTTGGTAAATACTTCCAATGAAAGAACCTCAACTGAATTTGAACTGTGGCAGTGCAACAAGGTGGAGAAATCCACCATGGGGAGGGGGTTTATGGAGGAGTGTGGGGAATCCCAGTGCCCATAACACTGTGTTACATAATGCAATACAATTTAAATTAAAAAAAAAAAACAGATTACAGGGAATCTTAATGGTGGAAGAAACAACATCAAACTGATTGGCAGTAAAGACCCTGAATCAAAGACACCAGAATGGACCTAGCACAACAGCCTAGTGGTTAAATCCTAGGCTGGCATTCCTGGGATTCAATATGGGTTCCAGTTTGTGTGTCAGCAGCTCTACTTACCTTCCAGCTTCCTGCATGTGGCCTGAGAAAATGGAAGTGTTTTGGCAAAAGCTTTGAAACTCTGCACTCATGCGGGTAACCTGGAAGAGGCTCCTGGCTCCTGGCTTCTGATTGGGACACTGCACCAACAGAGGAGTAGAAGAAAAGGCTCCTGGCTTCTCTTTTTCATTGTGCTCACTTGGACAGGGAACCAGGGGACAGAAGATCTTCTTCTCAGATATAGAGAGAGGAGGAGACAGAGAATAAGGTATTCTGTCTGCTGGTTCACTCCACAATTGACCACAATGTCTGCAGCAGAGCTGATCTGAAGCCAAGAGCCAATTTTTAGTGGCAAGTGAGATATACAGAGGAAGAGAGTGAGAAAGAGAGAGACAGAGAAAAAAGAATCTTCTATCCACCGGTTCATTCCTCCAACAGCTGCAATGGCTGAAGCTGGGCCGATCCAAAGCCAGCAGCCAGAAACTGTTTCCTGGTCTCCACGGGGGTTCAACATTGCAAGGTTTTGTGCCATCCTTGACTGCTTCCCAAGGCCATAAGCAGGGAACTGGATGTGAAATCCAGCAGCCAAAGCATAAACCGACACCCATATGGAATCCTGGCACATGCAGGTCAATTAGTTTAGCCACTAGGCTACCATGCTGGATCCTCAACAGTAATCTTGAAGAAAAATGAAAATAATTTGAGGAAGCACACAAGGAAATGGTCCACGAGGAGTTAGAGTCAGAGAGTGCCCTGAATGCATTGGGCGAGAGTTCAGCTCCATCTGCCCACCTAGACAGAGACCAGAAAATTTGACAGCAGCAGTTCTCAAAGTTTTCCTTACACTGAAAAAAGAAAAAAAAAATAAAATCAACAAAAGAATAATAAAAACCCACTTCCTTTCAGATTATCAAGATCTGACATGTAATTCTAACAATTTTAGAAATTATAAAAACAAATGATAAGGAAAATATCACTCATTTTCCCTCCTCTCAGAAATTGTGCTGGAATTCTGCTGCCCTGGTTCAAGCTGATGCCTACAACACTGCCATCCCACATCAGAGCACTGGTTTGAGTCCTGGCTGCTCCACTTCCCATTCCGACTCTGATGATGCTCCTGGGAAATGTCCCTGCACCCACGCAGGAGACCTGGATGAAACCCCTGGTTGCTAGCCTTAGCCTAGCCTAACCGTGGCTGTCCTGGTCAACCAGGGAGTAGAACCAGCTGATGGAAGATCTCTCTCCCTCTGTTCCCATGCCTTTCAAATCAGAGAATCTGCCATGCCTTCAGTGGAGGGTCACTTGTCCCTGTACTGTGAGCTAGAGGAAGGTACAGGTGCCCACAAGCATGGCCTGAGGTGTCCCTGTGTCAAACCTATGCTGGGTCACAGCAGGCTGTGGGATGAAGTCACGCAGGAAATGCCACCAGGAGCCCATCTTACAAGCAGCAACAGAGTCAGTGTGACAAGTCACCACATCCAGCCACGCAGAGACAGCAAAGGCAGGGGCTACAGAGCAGAAACAAAGGACACTACCCACAGGGAAGCTTGACCCACTTTTTAAGATTATAGCACTGAAGTTCAGGGGCTGGGCTACAGGGGAAGGGGAGGGAGAGAGGAAAACAGCAGGACCCCTGGAATACTCCAGTCTCTGACCCTGCAAGGGGCAGAGGGTGTTGGAAGCAGAATCCACTCCTAGAAGAACTCAGTCCTCAACTCGGCCTTGGAATAGCCAGTACAGAAGGGATGTGGGAGATGCATGGTGGGTGCAGGCCAAGTGGAACTGGCTTTGGAGCTACAGGCAGGCGAACAGCCTGATGCAGACACCGTGTGACTGGCCAAGGTTGCCTAGCACTGGAGCAACAGGCAAGGTGGTTGTAGGACTACAGATGCAGGGATCCTGACTGTGCCCCTAATCCTGGAGCAGATACAGTGGGTGCTGGCAGCTGGTGGAGAACCCACAGTACAGGTCTGGCCTGAGAGCAATGGATTGGGTACCAGCTAAGTCTGCCTGGCCCTGAAGTGGCTTACAGGTAGGCTGAGAACTTAGGGTTGGGTGGGATGGGCGATTTATTGGATGTTAGTGATCTGGCCTGGCCCTGAAGTGGATGGCTGGCTTTCGAGAACAGAGTGGGCACCACCCAAATGGGCCTGGTTCTGGAACACCAGCCGTGGCCTTGGACCAGAAGGCTAGAGTCTTGGGGTGACCAGTGCAGCTAGCCTGTGCTCATAGCAATGGTGCGGGGGGGCATCCTAGATGTGCAAGTGGCACAGAGAAAGTGGCAGGTGGGCCAGAGCCCAAGCCCAAGCTCTCTCCAGCAGGGAAGAAGGGCTGACTGACTAGATTTGTAGGGGTGCCGGGCTTGGGGCCCTGGAAGTACATCAGATGGTGTGGTGATGGTTGGCTGAGCACGCCTTGCCCTGGAGTGGATGGTAAGCAGATGGGGTCCGGGGTTGCATTCAAGCTGGCCTGGTTCTGCAGCAACAAGCAGGTCAGCAGGGTAGTTGTGCTTGGTGTGCGGGGATGTTTGAAGAGCCACCGTGGCTCTGAAGCAGGTGGTGGAGTTCAGCTAGGACAGAGGTGCCGGGGAGCTGGCCTGGCTCTGGAGGGGCCTCGTGGGGGCTTCCTAGAGGCACTGACAGGAGTGTTAGAGGCACAGTGTGCACAGGGAAAGCAGGACTCACCCAGGAGCTTCAGGCAGAGCATGTTGCCTGCGGGATGGGGTGCTTGTACGTTGGTGACCTGTCCTGGCACTGGAGCAGTGGGCATGATGGCAGGGCTGGAGGCCAGAAGCGCAGGCTACAAAGAAAGAAAAACAGGGTAAAAAGAGAGTAGCAAAAGAGAGTAGTAGTTCCTAGTTCGAAAGTGGCTGGTAGATCAATGGCGGTCGGAGTGAGCGGATTGCTGGCTGAACCAGCCTGGCCATTGAGTTGTGGATGGGGCAGGCAGGTAGGACAGGCATGTGTGGATTTGATGGAGTGGTGACCAAGCCTCTAGAACCCTGGAGGGTTTGAGAAGCAGGCTGGGGTCACGGGAAGTTCCGTCTGGACCCATCTGACCTGGCATTGCAGAGGCTGGGCAGCAGGATGCTTGTGGGACATGATACTCTGGCCAAGCCAGTCTGTCCCTATAGTGAGTTGTGGGCAGAGCGCCTAGAGAAGCCTGAGGGAGGTATGACAGGTGGACTAGCAGCACAGGTTTGTCTGGCTCTGAAGACCTGTGTTTGCTGCAGCATCCAAGTTGGGAATGCAGGAGGCTCTATGGGCCCAGGGAGAGTGAGGCTAGTCCTGAGGAGGAAGATGAAAGGTAAGGGCGGCAAGGTCCCTGGCAGATCCAACCTTGAGCTGGCAGCCTCCTGCAGTGCTATAGCCCACCCAATGTCCACCTATTGTAAACATGGAAGCCTCCTGTGAGTGTCCAACTCACCTGCTTCCTAGGGCTCTATAACTCACTCTTTCCACAAAAACCCATCTAACTTTCACATTGAGGTCCCTTTCTGAAGGAATGGAGAGCTGACCCATGCCGGTTGTTCTGTTTGCCTGCCTCTTTCATAAACTTTGCTGTTTAGCAAACAGACTGGGGCCACAGGGTCACGGGCAGAAGGGGCCTGGCCCTGGACTGCTCTTCTTGAAAAGAGGCTCAGGCTGCAGACATTCACCTTTCCCTGGTTTCTCTGTCACATTCCATTACTGCCAGGCCTCATCTCTTCTGGAATTCTTTGAAAAGTACAAATTAGGAATACAAAGCATCCTAGAATTAGCATCATTACTATCCCACCCAAACTGTGAACAGAGGGTGAGACATACAGGGGCCATGCTCAGGGGCTACCTGTCCTCAGAGTCTGTCTGCAGGAAGCCAGAGAGCAAGCAGGTACTGGGGAGACCAAGAGTCAGAATGCCAGAGCAATGGAAGCACTTGAGCAAGAGAGCGAGCTCCTCCCTATCAGTGGCCACTGTGGGGGCTTGTGAAGGGCATGGTTACACAACAATGCAATACCTGCCCCTCTCAGGTTCCAGGTAATGACAGGTGTGTCTCACAGGTGGGCAGTAGGGAAAGCCTAGGTGGTGGGCTGGGGTGCGGTGTAGCTTCCAAGCTGGTGACCGTGAGTTAGCTTTCTACCACAGTAAATTAGGAGAAGGAAGCCACAAATATCACACTTTTGTTTCTGGGTGACGTGGTAGACATTACTGCCCGTTGTGAGTAAGTTTCTTTCTCTCTGTCCTTGGGGTCACTCATGTGATTCCCGCCCTGAGATGGCGCTTAATGGACACAATTTCCACCATTTCCTTAGGTTTTCCTTCCTTGGAGCCCCTCCCGCTGCTAGGGCAGGCCACCTTCCTTTTTGTTTCTCAAACAAACCCTGCTTTGCTAACTAGAGTTGTCTACATGAACATTTTTTCATGAGAAGGGAAATAGGTTGTTGCCGGGTTTCATGTTGATTTCCCTACCACACTAGCCTGCTTTGCCCTGCAGCAGTGGGAAGGCTATGGGGACTGGCAGGCTAGAAATGAGTGTTGTGGGGCCAAGCCCTTCTGGCCCTGGAGGAGCTTCCAGGCAGGCCAGGGGTGTGGGAGATGACACTGGAGGGTCAGATGAGGTGATGGGTTGGGTGTGTTGTGGGATGGGGGACTGAATGCATGCAGACTGCAGCTGCAGGGTCACCAGCAGGAGGGACCCAGTCCTGGAGCGACTGGCAAGCACTCTGCCTGCTGAGTGTGTGGGATCACTGGCTGAGCCCGACTGGCTCTGGAGCAGCGGACAATGGACAGTGTGGCAGTTCTGGGCTAGAGGTGTACTGGTGTGGGCTAACCAAGCCTGGCCCTGGATTGACAAATGGGGCAATGGAAGGTATAGGTTTTTTGAGGTGTACCCTTCTTCCACCCTCTGCTCCCACACGATTTGGTCTGGCCCTGAAGTGGAGGACTACAGTGCTGTGGGAGCAGGAACACTGGCCAGGATGACTTGGCTGTGCAAGCAGACAGCTGCAGAGAGGAGGTGCAGGGTGCACTGGCTTGTCCAGTTTGGCCCTGGAATAGCAGCCAGTGGGCACCTCGGGCTCTGGGCTTACTGCCATGATCCATTGTCTCTGGAGTGCTTAAAGTGCATACTGGGAGCACATGTGGATATTGAAGAAGCAGCACATGGGGCTGAGCAGCCTGCAGGGTAGGGCTGAGGGGTGCACTGGCCTAGGCAGCTTGGACAATGTGGTACTGGAGTAGACGGAGTGCATGTTCAGCGCAGTGAAATGCTGTCTGGACAGGCCTGGCTCTAAATCAGTGGGAGGGTGCAATGGTGAGGGAGGGACACATGAGACACATGAGACACCAGTTGAGTCCACCTGACCCTGGAGTGCAAGCTGTGAATGGGGGACACAATTAAGGGAGCAGGGTTGTTAGCAGAGTGAACAGCCAGCTGGCTGGGGGCAAGAAATGCCAGCTGAATTACCAGTGCTTGTGGCAGTGGTCTATGAGCTGCCTAGTAGGGGAAACCTACATTGCCCCTGGAGTGTCAGCTGGGCAAGCAAACTTTTGGGGACACCGGGTGGAGGGCAAAGCCAACCTTGTTCTACAGCAGCAAGTGGAATAGCGGGGCAGGTGTGCTGGGTTCTTGGGTAGAGTGCCCGGCCCTGGAGCAGGGAATGGGGGTGGGGTGAGGGTGTTGTCCTAGCACTTGTGGCTCTGGAGCCAGTAGCAGGTGGGCTAGGGGAACTTGGGTGGCATCCAAGCTGGCCTGGCACTTGAGTGGCCATCCTGGGGAGTATTAGAGGTGCATGGTAGACAGCAAGCGCTGGCTGATTCTACCACTTGAGACATCTGTGGCATGGAGGGTCAGGTGGACTAGAGGCAAGGGGTCTCTCGCACAAGCATTTCTGTCCCGCAGAAGGGGAAAAGGCTAAAATATTAGAGGCAGTGTAAGTGCTGGGTGGGCTGCTCTTGTGTTGGAAGCAGGCAGAGTGTGGGTGGTACATGAGGGCTGGGTCCCATGTAGGCTGGGCCACCTGGAGAAGCATCATCATGTCAGGTTGGGAGGGGTTGCAGAGGAGGCAGAGGCCAGGCCAGTGTACACGGCCTGGGAGTGGCTGGTGGGCAAGAGGCTGTCTGAGTGAAGAAGCTGATTGCGGAGCACAAGAGTTCCAGACCTGACATGCGCACTACAGGCTCATTGGGGATGGGCAGCCAGGGGACCGGGGATGGGCACAGCCTAAGCAGCCTGGCTCTGGAGTACCAGGCAGGTTGGCGGGACATAGCTGCTAGGGGCAGCTTGCTGTGGCCAAACGACGTGGCACTAGTGTAGCTTGAGTGTGACAGGATGGGCTGAGAAGTGGCACACGGGATGCTGGCAGAGCTGACTTTGAGCAGGCGAGGGTGGCTGTGAGCACATTGGGCACTGGCAGAGACCACCTGGCCCTAATACAGACGGCTTGTGGGAGAGGCCATCCTAGAGCCTCACTGTGGGCCAGGACAGCCAAATTGGCCCTGGATGGGCAGGCATGAGAGTTAGGGTCATTGGGGATACAGGAAGAACCTCATGATCCTGTAGTGGCACGCGGGGAGGGCAGCCTAGAGGTCAGCCATGAAGCGGCTCAGCAAACCTGAGCATGAAATGACTGGCATGGCCACCCGGGCGGTGCGGGGTGCGTTTTGTGCTGTCCTCGACTGCTTTCCCAGGACACAAGCAGGGAGGTAGATGGGTAGAAGGAATGCTGTGTTTAGAACCAGCAGTCTTATGTGACCTGGTGTTTAAAAGGCAAGGACTTTAGCCACTAGGGTACCTCGCTGGACCCAGATATGCATTTTTAAAAGTGAAATGAACTAATGGGAAAAAAAGCCACGATAAAGAAGAAAAGTCCAAGAATCTGTTACACATTCAGTGAGGTGCATCTGAGACTCCTGCCATCCTGTTTTTTGCTTTCCAGAGTTGAACATGAATCAGAGAGGGAAGGAGAGGCCAGAAGGTGGACTGATGTGAGAGGCAACAGTGCCCCCTGCTGTTGGAAGGCTCCAGCTGCAAGAGAGGTGGCCACTTCCTGCCTGAGGTGAAGCCCCGCCCCTCACTCCCCCTCCCGCCAGAATCCTACCTGACTGCCCCTCTACCCTTTGTGATTGTGATTGGCTGCGCATTGTGACGTCATGCATAGTCAGGGTGTGTGGGAGTGGTCCAGTCAGGCTCGCCCAGGAAGCCCTGTGGCAGCAAGAGGAAGGTTGTTAATGTGGCGCCTCCATAGCCCCGTGGCTGGTTGTGCTGGTGGAGAGGCGCAGGTGGCTGAGCCAGTGCTGCCCTGTGAGCTCCCTTCCCGCAGGAGCCTCTGCAGGACCCCCGACTGGTGAGAAGCTGGGAAGGGTGAGTGTGTGAGAGCATCTCCTGAGGCCCCGGGGCGGGCGGGGTCCAGGAGGGGGACCTTGGGGTCCTCACTCTGCAGCACTGACCTTGAACACTAGGACTCACAGTTGAACCCATTGTGCAGTGAGAAGGGGTAGTGTCCAGGGACAGTGGGACCTTCATGTTGGGCAGGATTTCCTTTTTCTTTATGTAAAGGTATGTCTTGAGTTGAGAAGCAGCGACTCCAGCCCCCCAGATCAGTCGTCAGTGCAGCTCCTCCTAAGGGTCTGGGGCAGTTTTCTTGTTGCTGACACCAGAGCAGCACAGACTGCAGCATTGGAACAAACAGCCTTGTTTTCCTGAGAGTTTTGCTGCAAGGTCGAAGGGCAGCATGTGGTGCTGACGTTGTGCTTGGCAGAGGCCTGGGATGGCACAGCGACCTTGTAGACAAGCAGAGGCAGTGCTTGATTGGAAAGGCAGATATACAGAGAGAAGAAGAGACAGAGAGAAAGATCTTCCTCTGCTGATTCACTCCCTAAGTGGCTGCAATGGCCAGAGTTGAGTTGATCCAAAGCCAGAAGCCTCCTCTGGGTCTCCCATTTAGGTGCAGGGTCCCAAAGCTTTGGGCCATCCTCAACTGCTTCTGCAGGCCACAAGCAGGGAGCTGGATGGGAAGTGGAGCAGCTAGCATATGAACTGGCACTCATATTGGATCCTGCAGGATGCAAGGGGAGGATTTAGCCCCTAGTCTACTGTGCCAGGAGGGTTTATCTAAAGATATAAGGGTTGACAATGAGAGCTATCACTGTGTGTTCTCTGGATGACCACAGAGGTTGCTAAGTCACAGAATCATTTCCTGGCAGTGTTTTATAGCAAGACTCTTGAGAAAGCTTACCTTGTCATGTTTCTCACTGATGAGATAAATGACACTCCAAGAATGCTACGTTTCTCCAGTGGAGACAGAGTGTATTCAGACATGCGACTTTGGAATCTGTACTCCAGTATATGTAGTAGTTATGATGTATCAAAAGAATCTTTATTATTTGTGGAAGTAAATGTTTGGTGTTTGTTCCTTTACCTACTTTGCGGTTAAGTGTGTTAACAGATGATGAAAAAATATAATCAATATAATAATACAATTCAAATAATATAATTCTTGGAAGGCTTATTGTTCCCCTGCATTTCACTACATCATGTCCACTACCATTCTCTTTATATTTTTGTCATCAAGTACGAATATAAGGAATTATGTCTTTTGGTATGTTTTCCCATGTTTTTAAATTAAGAACACACAAGCTTCCAAAGATATATTGAAAATAATTCCTTCTTTTGCACACTACTGAAAAGTAGGGCTCAAATTATCATTGGTAGACATTTATTCATTTTTATTTGAAAGGCAGATAGGGAAGGAGAGATCCTTCTGCTGCTGATTCATTCCCTCAATGCCTGCAACACATAGAACTGAGCCGTTTGGAAACCAGAAGTGAGGAGCTTCTTCAGGGTCTCCTGCATGAGTGCAGTAGCCAAAGGCCTTGGACCACCCTCTGCTTTTGTCTCAGGCCATGAACAGGGCGCTGCTGGAAAGGCAATAGAGCACCCAGAACTAACACTCATATGTATGCTAAAGCTGCAGGCAGAAGCTTAACTGGAAATGCCACAACATCGACCCCTCAGAGAATGTTTCTAGATGTTTGTCAGAATACTTTAGCCAGTTTTCTGAGCTCACTATTTTTTTAAACCTGTGATAATGCTTGTCTATTAAATGTTTACTTTTGTTTTTGAGAAGTTTACTTTTTGAAAATAATATTATTCTATTTAATGCAATGTATATTAACTTATAGAATACAGTAATACAACAGTCTCTTCCAGTTGATATATCATATATGACCTTTACTTTAAGTTTTTACATTTAATTTTGTTGCTTTACATGCTACCTAAGTTTTCCCTGAGCTCTTACATACTGATTAGGATCTTTGAAAATGTTTAGCATTTTATTAAACTTCCTCATTCAGTTTCCCCACGTGGGTGTGTGGAACTCAAGGTTTGGCCTGTTACTCATTGTTTTCCGTGTGCGTTAATAAGGAGCTGTATAGAAAGCATGGAAGCTGTCACTCAAACTGATGCTCCAGTATGGGATGTCAGCAATGCAAGTGACAGCTTAGCTCTCTATGCCATATCGCTTGCTCCCTAAGTAACCTTTGCTATATTGTAATATTTTGATCAGACTGCAGTGTAGGAGGACAATTACTGTTATACATGAAAGTGTAATGGCAGGACATCCTCTGGCATTTTCCATCAGTACTCCACAAACTATCAAGGTTAATGAACATGAACAGAATGAGAAATCGCCAAGGTAGGGAAGGGTTTAAAGACAGATGCTAATAAGCAGTGTGTGGCATCCTGGATGGGGTCCTGCCAGAGCTTAAGAATTTTGGTTAAAAATCAAAACAGAACAAAAATCTGTGGTACTCAATTAAAAATACTGTTTTAATATTATCTCATTAATTGTAACAAATGCATCAGTAGTACAAGATGTTAATAATGTGAGAAATTGAGTTTGGTGTATATGGATATAGGACATTCTCTAAAATTTCCTTCGTGATTCTGAAATCATCATTTAAGCTCTATTTCCCATAATGAAATCTTTGCCAATTCCAGTTCCTATAAAGAACCTTTTTTTCTTTGTGCTCAAATAGTTACAATTTGCATTATTATACTAGCAGAGAAAATTATTAGAAATCCACAAATTAGATTGTTACTGACCTAATGGACAGACAGACTAGAGGTTAAATAAGGTCTTGGAAAACACAAAGGTTTTAAAGTTCAATAATTGTTGCAATAATGCCTTCTTGTTCTACATAATTAGCATCCTGCAGTGTCATCTTCTCCTTTGTATCACATGAGAGTAACAGTCATTTCACAGTCATTGTGGTAAGAATTACACGAAGTAATGACTGTTATGGATAATTAACTCCATTTGTGAGAAAGTGACAAATTGTTCAATGGGGAAAATATTGACTGTGTACTAAATAGGAAAGTATATTGTGAGGTATGGCAAATCAAAGGGTGCAATCCATGCCCTCAATTAATAATTAGTTGAAACAGACAGTGAAATAATCTAGCAGGTGATGTAAAGATTATCTTAGCATAGTGGAAGAATAGTCTGTGGCAGAAGAAAACATTTTCTGAAGAAAGAGACTGCTAAACTGAACAAAAGTATTTCTTAAAGCAGAAGCAAAATTCTTTAGAGCCAGAACAAGATGTGCAACTCCTTATCATACATAAACTCATGGTAAAATTCACGAACTATCATAAGCTCATCTGGGAACAGCCGTAGGTTCATCATGGGTACAACACAGTTGAAAAGGGGTGAATGATAGGCGACATTGGGGGTTGTGCTGATGATGGCAGGATTGGCAGGTCATGTTGAGCTGCTAAATGCTTCTTGTGTAAGCCACCAAAAGATCATCACAGAAATCTCTCGAGATCCAGGAGACAGGAGAAGCATTTCATAGAAGTAAATTTAGAGATGTCAGAGCTATAAAGACACTTACAAAGCATTTTGGCTAAATCATATCAAAAAAAGAGCGTATTTTTCTGTACATAAATCAACCACTCTGTGTGCATGAGAGGAGCATGCTATAAAAGCGTAGTGCTTAATATGGTCGCATTAAATATTTAAATCTATCAGTTATTTGAAGTCAAAACACAGAAATGGAATGACAGAATATCATCTTAAATCAAGTTTGTGAAATTCACAACTTGAAATATTTGTTCAATTGTCTCTCATGCAGTGCGATATTAAGATGTACTTTCATTTGATTTCTGCCAGTTCTGTGTGAGAACTTTCCCTGTAATTCTGAATACAAAAATAATGTTTATGACTAAGGTTAGGAGAGTGAGAGACTGAATAGGGCCCGTGCTGTGTCCAGCCAGGACACCTGGCACCCTCAGGTGGTGCCCCAGAAGAAGAGCAGCCACCTTATTTTTATCTGTACCCAGGAAGTGGTATGACCGAACCTCAGAGAGAACCAGCATCATGGCCTTGGCTCATGGCTCAACATGTGAATTGTGGAGCCTAGGCCACTTTGGATTCCACTCCACACTTCAGTGGAGCAATGGTAGCTATTCTAGCCAGCCCATTTCTTCTCAGCCTTAGGATCCTGTGTGGACTTCAATGAAGAAAACTTGCTTGAGGAATAAATGGCCAGCATGCTTATGGTCTGTGGCAGCTCCATTGCATCTCATGGGAATATTATGCTTCTTTAAAAAAACAACTTGGAGGCCCAGTGCAATAGCCTAGCAGCTAAAGTCCTTGCCTTGCATGCATCAGGATCCCATATGGGTGCCGGTTATAATCCCAGCAGCCCTGCTTCCCATCCAGCTCCCTGTGTGTGACCTAGGAAAGCAGTCAAGGATAGCCCAAAGCCTGGGGACCCTGCACCCATGTCAGAGACCTGGAGGAAGTTCCTGGCTCCTGGATTCAGCTCGACTCAACTCCAGCTGTGGTGGCTGCCTGGGGAGTGAATCAATGGACGAAATATCTTCCTCTCTCTATATCTGAGTTTCCAATAAAAATAAAATAAATCATTAAAAAGAAAAAGAAGCAACATGGCTTTGTATCTGCAAAGAAACTTACAGATTATGTTTATGCTTTTTGTGGTGTACACATACCCAATACATGGCAGAACTGGGAAGCACAATGCAGGTATGGTGTCTATACTGTCATAGGGAGACCTCAATGTCTTTGACCTCTGTATCCCAGGATGATGGCCATGGCCATTGTGCTGCTGGCTGGAATGCCCCTGACCATGTAAAATGTGCTCTCTTCTGAGGTGCTGGGTCTGTGTGAAAGTGCAGTGCTGTTGTAGCTGGTGATGCAGGTGCTAGTCCTACTCCTGACCCTCTACCCAGCCACTGTGTGCAGTGACCAAAGCATACGACACCAGCTGGCCTACATGGGCGCAGAAAGGAGGGGCCAATTCCCCATGTGCCCACAGGTTGCTGGTGCACAGGGATGGTGCTGGCCTGGATCTCATCTGTGCTCATGGTCTTCACTGCATGCTTTTTGCAGATGGCAGTCCTGGGTCCTGACAATGTGGGAGATCCTTGTCCCCTTGCAGTGTCTTCAGCTCTGCCAGTCCCTGGGGCCACCCACTTCCAGCCCCACTTCATACTCTGATGAGCCTTCCAATTGGGCTGGTGACACCAGTCACCAGATGGCATTGTTTTTTTCCAAACACTGAAACTTTGAATTCCCTGGAGGTGCATGAAAGAAAGAGAGAGAAAGAGAGAGAGAGAGAAAGAAGCATTCCCAGTATAATTAAAATAATCATAATTGTAATAATAATAATAATAATTCTTGTTGAGTACTCTGGACAGAATAACTGAAAAGTAGTGAACATTTTTTGAGAAAATTGGATAAACAATTGAATGTAATTTTCTCTCCAGAGAAATAAGGTGGAAGGCATATGGAAACTAGAAACACAAGACAAGGAAACTTGAGGGAACGAGTGATGTAGTGATTAAGCTGCTGGTTGGGACACATGCATCCCGTATCGACGTGTTTGGATTCAAGTGTCCGCTCCACACCACATTACAGTTTCCCGCTAATGCACACCTGGGGAGAGAGCAAGTAAGTGGTTGATTAGTAATAGGTCATGTGGCAGGAAGGAGTTCCCAGCTATCAGGTTTTTTTTTTTTTTTATGAGGGCCAGTTGGAGTTCTTCCTCCTCTTTCTTCCTTCCTTCTTTCTTTCTTTCTTTCTTTCTTTCTTTCTTTCTTTCTTTCTTTCTTTCTTTCTTTCTTTCTTTCTTTCTTTCTTTCTTTCTTTCTTTCTTTCTTTCCTTCTTCCTTTCTTTCTTTCTTTCTTCCTTCCTTCCTTCCTTCCTTCCTTCCTTCCTTCCTTCCTTCTATCCAAAGCCAGGATCCAGGGCCTCTTCCAGGTCTCCCACATGGGTGCAGAGTCCCAAAGCCCTGGGCCATCCTCGACTGCTTTCCCAGGCCACAAGCAGGGAGTTGGATGGGAAGTGGAGCTGCAGGGATTAGACCCGGCGCCCATATCGGATCCTGGCACGTTCAAGGTGAGGACTTTAGCCGCTAGGCTGCCAGGCCCCAGAATGTAGCCTTAACTGCTTATGATTAGGGCATTTGTATTAGTTTCCAGGTTGGCAAAATTATCTCATGGGATACCTATTTCATGATAAGATGTTGAATACTTTGTGTGTTCATTGAGAGTGGTACACTGCACAGCTTCTGAGATTTCCCCGTGTGTATGCAGGGATAGCTGGGCGATGCTGCTGAGCCCAAGCTCAGTGTCAGGAGGTGATAGGACTAACCCAGGAAGAGACCACCTTGCACCACAAGGAGATCAACAATCCCAGCTCACATCATCCTAAGTGAAGGCCTCTTATCCTCTCCCCCTTCATGGGTAAAGACATTTAGATTGGCAAAGCTAATTAAAGGTAGTGTAAGAAGCAGAAGGAATTCTGAATGAACTTCATTGAACTACACATTTCTAATTTGCAAATCACCTTCTAAATAAGAAACACTGAGAAAGTTCTTCTAAATCTTGACTTGGTTTGCTGGCACTCACGTAGCTCTCCAGATGGCTGCAGAGTGTCAGGGATATTCAGCGCTAAGGCACTCATCCTGCACTACCCGTAGGTGCACCGCTCCTTGGCTGGCAGTACACACTCAGATGTTGAATTAGGCGAGCCAGGGACACAGAGCCATTTCCTCAGCCAGGCAGAATCCTTGCTGTCTCAGGACCATTAGTTCTCTGAGAGTCCAGGAGCCAGTTGTCAAAATACATCCCAAAGAACAACAATGAGGTAACAGTCTTAGTGTAAACTCTTCATTGGGACTGGAAAAAACAGCCTCCCTGGAGGCTTTTGATGTGTCTCAAAGAGGCAACAAATGGAGACCAGCAAGAATAGATGGTTTAAACACCAAGAAGAAAGAGCTGTGTTTTGAGGACGAGCCAGGCTGTTTACTGGAAATCTGTGACTTGATTACACGGACAGGATCAATGCAGAAAAATGGTTTTTCGTTTAGTTTGCTGCTGTCTTCTGCATCGATCCTGTCCTCTCCATGTAATCATAAAACAGTAGAGAAAAGAGGAGGACAATTCTCACTATATTTGTAAAAATCTATTAATTTTTTTATAAATCTGTTCTCTTTCTATAAATTTTTAAAAATTAAGGACATTATTAATGTAGAGTAATTGACTGAATTTAGAATAAAAGAAGAGTGTTGCTAAGCCATGAAGGAACTGAAAAAACCAGGAGGACAGAGTGTTTTTAGAGTAAGATATTCATGTAGTGTACATTCATTTACTAAATTAGTAGGCATTCATTCATAAATTGACATATACAATTTAAAAAAAACAAGAAAATCCTTAGTTTGAAGAAGTTCAATCATATTGATACTTCATAATTGTGTAAAAAAATACAAAATGCATGGACACATTTCTTACAACTGATGAGCTTATTTTGGCATCAACACTCAAAGTTCCCAGGTTACACTGGAGTTTGCTCTTCACAATGCACACCCCAAAGTCATTGGTCAATGTGTAATTACATGTGTCCATTAGGACAATCTTTATGCATTCTTACCCCCAAATCCTATCTTCACAGGCTATTCATCTTCCCTTTATGCTAGCACCTGACAGCTCATCTTTCTAATCATCATGGTTCTCCAACCTGCAAATGTCACAGCGGGCTGGCATCTCAGGACAGTCTATGCAGATAAGCTTCCCCTACAGAACAAAAGGATTTAAACTTCCTCTGTGTCTTTTAATGGCCTGATAATTACTTGATTCTTTGTTTATTCATTCTCCTGCTAGGATTTGTCTTCATTTCATATGTTTTTATACTATCTTTAAAATGTGTGTAAGCTTCAGTGGAGCTGCATTTTAGAACTGCATACTTTTCAGCTCATTCTCAAACCTACTGTCACATTCACCAGTGACAGTCACAACTGGGAACGACACTCCTTACCAGAGTGTGGTCCCAAATAGCACACTGGCAGGGTATTTTTATAGGGGCAGTTCACAGTAGCCTGTAACGTGAGGTGGGGAAATGCACACATTCCCTACCTGTCTCAGCTGGACAGCCTATGCCTGGCTCTTCTCTGGTCCAGCAGTTAAGGTAACCACCTACTCAATTACTTGGAACCACGTACTCAATTACTTAATTGCATCACCTGTGAGGTAACCAGACCTGGGCCTTGAATCATGAGAATTGGAGCCTATTGGTGCTAAAGGTCCCAGAGGCCATTTGGTCTGCAGGTTCACACCATTTCTTAGCAAAGCAGAAGGTACAAAAACAAAAAGGTTTGCAGGTGGCAATGAGGCATGTTTATTCCATTTTGTTTTCAACCCTACAATACTAAGAAATGCAATGCCGATCCTTTGGTAAGGGAGTGTGTGTGCTTAGTTTTTTAAGGGATTACCAGGTGTGCTTTCTGTTCCCCAGGAGTTCAGGAGAGTTCACGTTGCTGGTCACACTCACGGTCGTCTGACTGTGTGAGTGCTCTGGATTGGGGCCAGTCTAAAGGGTATTGTTAACTTACTGCTTTCTTTGCTTTCCTGATCCAGGTGGTATCAATCTTCCTTATGTTTATTTGATATTTTCCCTGTTAAGGTCTGTTAAGGTCCCTAGTGACACTTTAGTGACAATCTGCTTGCATGAAGATTTTAAAATGCATAATTGCTTTCTGGGATTTTTTGTCATCTTCTTTTAAGACTTATTTTATTTTCCTTGGAAAACCAGATATGCAGAGAGAAGCAGAGAAAGATCTTCCACCTATGGGTTTCACTCCCCAAGTGGCTGCAATAGCTGAGGCTGAGCCGATCTGAAGCCAGGAGCCAGGAACTTCTTCCAGGTTTCCCACATGGGTGCAGGGTCCCAAGGCTTTGGACTGTCCTCTGCTGCTCTCCCAGGCCACAAGCAGGGAGCTGCATGGAAAATGGAGCAGTTGGGATACAAACTGGCCCATATGGGATCCCAGCGCAAGCAAGGTGAGGACTTTGACCACTACACTACCATGCTGGGCCCCATTATTTTGTTTTTAACATTGTTGTATGGGGTTCAACCCAAATCACAGCAGCAACCACTTCTTGTGTCACATGAAAGAAGAATTTTCATGAGGAAAAACTAGTTTGCAAAGTATGATTTATTTAGGACAGAGAGAAAGAAGGTTCCTGTCTTAGTGACAGGAGAGGACTCAAATGTAAATATGACTGGATAAAATGTTGGAAATGTGGTTTTTTTATGCACCATGTCAGGGTGGGGGCTTCCTCGAATCACCCCAAAGGGCAGACAGAAAAAAAACAAATTTGAACATTTGCCTGTGCCCTTCCCCAGAAACAAAAGTTAGCTTCCTCCCGCCATGCTGAAGATAACTGCATTCCATTGACAGTGACCGAGAGATGACATCAGTGTGGCCGGGTCTCCTTGCTCTGAGAAATGGGGGTTGATAGGTTGATTCTGTCCCTTTGTTCTCTGCCCAGAGGGAGAACATGCTTCTGGAAGGATATGGGTTTATCTTGTTTTTATTGGGATGTCAGATATACAGAAAGAAGGAGAGACAGAGAGGATGATCTGATGATTCAATCCCCAAGTGGCCAGAGCAGCCTGAGCTGAACCAGGAGCCTGTAGCCTCTTCCAGGTCTCCCACATGGGTACAGGGTCCCAAGGTTTTGGGCAGTCCTTGACTGCTGTCCCAGGCCACAAGCAGGGAGCTGGATAGGGAGTGGGGCTGCAGGGATACAAACCAGCGCCCATATGGGATCCCAGGGATGCAAAGTGAGGACATTAGTCCGTAGGCTATTGCACCAGGTCCAGTTGTTTATATTTTCAAAGATAATTTTACCAGAGAGAAGCACAATTAACATTTTAAAAGTATTCTCACCAGGGACTGTAACTCATAACTGCCTACCTACTTTCCATGTATCTCCTCACACAATAATGAGGTATTTCCAGAAAATGTGTTTTGAAAAACATATTTAAGAATAATTCCCTGATTTCTTTTAAGAAAAGCAGAAAAAAGGATTGCATTGCAGAAAGTATTGTTTCTATCATGTGTGCCCAGAGGCATAACGGATGACTGTGTATTTAGGGGAGCCATAGGGCTCTTTCCAACACCTGGTGTTGAGTGCAGCCACCCAAGTGTGAATTTTGAACCCACTCTCAATTTGATATGTGGCTGTGGTCAGCTTATCTACCAACTTGTTTTTGCCATGTGTTATGTGTTTGGCAATAGTGAAAGATGCAGGTGTGCATTGATGTCAGCTAGTATTGGTTATGCATTTTTTGAAGTACACTTTGTAAAAGCCCCTTGCCTTCCTCTGGCACTGCCCTAAAACATTTTTGTTTTAGCAATCTGTCTCATGCTACTTGTTCCACTTGTGCAGGTGTTGAGCTGACCGTCGTTTTGAAGTGTATGAGATTATATTAATATATTGATGTGGATGAAAGGGATAAAGTGTAAATTATTTGGGTACACTAAAATTTTGAACTGCGTGCACACAAGGGGGTCTCAAAATTTCTGTAGGAACTGCATACTATGAAAAAATAGATGAATTTCAAAATGCACTGCCCTGAAATACATTTGTGTTTTCGTTGCATGTTCTAGGAACCTCTTGAAGTCCCCTCATATATTAAATAGTTTTTCATTGCCATTCAAACAACCCACACATCTCATTCCAGGTTGACTTTATTTTTTTTTTAATTTTTAAAAATTTATATATATATATATATATAAATTGTTAATAAGATTGTATTATGTGATACAGTTCCATAGGTGCTTGGATTTCCCCCGCTCCTCCCACAACCCTCCACCCATGGTGCATAGCCACAGTTCAAGTTCAGTTGAGATTCCTTCATTGCAAGCACACACCCAGCATTGAGTCCAGCATCTTATTGTCCTGAAAACTTCAACGGCTTCTTGGGGAGGCCTTACCCAGTCCAAAGGCAAAGCTAACAGAGTAAAATCCCGGTCAGTTAAAAGTCCCAACAAAACAAGTTCCAGGGTTCACAGACTGATTTCTAGAAGTTGCGCGCATCATTTCCCTTCATATTCAACTATAATAGCCATGCTCTCCCCTCCAAGACCACCATGCTGGGGTTTCTCTCAAAGGTGTGTGTCTCCCCAGCATCTTCATTATTAAGTCACAGATAAAGATTCCCCTGCTTAATATCCTCCAGAGGGTTTAGGCAAGCAGTCGAGGATGGCCCAGAGCCTTGGGACCTTGCATCTGTGTGCGAAACCTGGAGGAAGCTCCTGGACCCTGGCTTCAGATCCGCTCAGCTCTGGCCATTGCAATCACTTGGGGAGTGAATTATCAGATGGAAAATCTCTCCTCCTCTGTGTATATCTGACTTTGCAATGAAAATAAATAAACCTTTTTTAAAAGTAATGTTGATATGGATATTTGGTGGCAGTTTTTTTGTTAATGTGTATTTTCATTTCTCTGGCATATGTACCTAGCAGTAAAATTGCTGAATTGTATGACATGCTTATGTTTAAGGATATATAAAATTGTCTTCCATAGTGGCAGGAATATTGGACATTCCTAAGGACAATATGTAAGAATTCCTGTTTTACCACATCCTTGCTGCCATTGGTTGTGTGTCTGTATTTTGTCCCCACAGCAGGTGGGGAAAGGTGTCTTCTGTGGTTTTAGTTTCCATAAAAATATAGTCCTCAAGTGCTCAGATGTTGGCTGAGCACCAGTGTGGAGTGAGGTAGCCATGGAACAAGACTTTGCAGCTGGACTGTAGTTTCAGGGCAGTGAGAGGAATCAGGCCTGTGTAGGACAGGGTGATAGAATGCGGTGAGAATGCAACATTGCAGCATTTATTAGTACCAATTTCTTACGATTATTAAGGGATCTTACAGTCCAGGACTCTTGGCTTAGCCCACTGTTCTCTGTCGTTGCTGATTTTATAGAAATCTCTAACAGCCTTGGCTTAGTCCATCTTCTGCATGCATACTGGATACATGTTTTTCCATTTGCTGTTCCAGCATCACTAAATGACCATTTTATCTTCTTGTAAGAGGGAAAGCTGCATTTATAGAGTGTTTCCTCATTTGCACATAACTAGTAATTCCATTCCTTGTTGTTCTTACAGGCTTGGTGCTTGGCTGTGTTGATTTTATAAGATTTATTTGTTTGTTTGAGGCCCACCACCACCATTGTGGGGGCAGAGCCTAGGTACGTCTGAGTGGCAGAACGGGTACCTTACTCTCCCGGCCATGAGACTGTGGCTGGGAGAATCCATGCAGCGCCAAGCTACCAGCTGGGGACCCTAGCTCTCCTTGTGTGCTGCCAGTGAGCCAAATGGTACTGAATTCTGACTCCTGCCAGTGAGCTCTAGGATCTTGGGGATATCAATTACTGCCTAAGGACATCCAATTTCTTATGATTATTAAGCGATCTTGAGACACATATGCCAGACTGGATCAGAGCAACCACTGGCTTGTGCAGGACAGACAGCAATTCAGGACTGTTGAACTCTCAAAACCTCTTGAGAACATCATGGCATTTCTGTTTTTCTTCTTGTTGTTGATTTTGTATTGTGGGTTTTCATTACAGGGAGGTATGGTAATTGTGTAATGGAGACTATGACATCCAGATTTGAGGATACAATGCAGTATGCATCTCTACTTTCAGATCAAAGATGGACTGCTAATGAAACTGTTTACTATATCTTGACAATAGGCAGTTGGACTGTCAACCAATGTCCATGCATGCAATGATGGACATGTGACTCTTTATGAAGAACTACACAGCACAGCTGCTATTTCTAGTATATTGTGTAATTATGTGATCAAAGTAGTCATTGCTACATTGAGCATCTGTCCTTGGTCATGTAGAAAATAAGATTCTTTTTGGGGAGTGGGAGATGGATACCTGGACTTGGAATTGCTGTGTTGTACACTTCCTTCAACTTGCCTGTATTTTTCCAGTTGCTCTCAGAAGTGCTGTGTGATTATGTTCAGGACTGTTTGACAGACTGCATGTTGATATGGTGGACTGTTTGCTGTTTGGATCCTTCACTAAGATGCAAGCTTCACAATGGCAGCTTCACAATGTCTTTCCTATTCTGTTTTTTCTTTTTTTCCTATAACTGGTATAGAATAGACATTCATTCAATGTTAACTGAATTAGTGATTATTTCATAAATTTGATCACATTAAAGCTGTGACTTA
The DNA here is from genome assembly GCF_017591425.1 of Ochotona curzoniae. Lineage (NCBI taxonomy): Eukaryota > Metazoa > Chordata > Mammalia > Lagomorpha > Ochotonidae > Ochotona > Ochotona curzoniae. The sequence continues at coordinate 145,510 of NW_024466513.1, read as the reverse complement.
AATAGACCTAATAGAGTGTGATAGGTGTGTGTGTGTGTGTGTGTGTGTGTGTGTGTGTGTGTGTGTTTGTATGTGTCTGTCTACTGTTCAAGTGAAGAAATTAAGACACATACCAACTGACTTTTTGGGTCATATACCCTGATGATAAATAAGAAAATTACTTCTGTCATGGCTTTGTGCAAGCTCATTTCAAGGTGAATTAAAAGATTTATAACTCTCTAGAAATGCAAGTTCTCAGTAGTGAGAATTTTACTAAATTAGTCTTCCAACACTTGCACGTTTATGAAATACTAGTGAATGCCCAACATTCTGGAATTCAGATACAGGGTGGCTAGGTAAAAGCTGGCTGTACCTGAGGTTTTCATTTCTGTGCATTTGGTAACACTGAATGCCTGGCATGTAGAGGAGATGCGATTTCTGTATGTGCAATGGATGAATGAATTCTTTTCATTCCAGAGTGTTTTGTTCTGTTTGCCTCTGTGGAGAACAACGGTCATTAAACAGCTAGCTACAAAGAAAAATCCAGAAAAAGCAGGAGAATAGATGGACTCCCAAAGCCTGTCTTCCTAAGAGGCAGCAGGCCACACGCTTACAGCCCAGTCGTGTGAGTTCTTAGATAGTAGAAATAATCCCTAAGACTTTGGACCTGGGAACGTGTCTACTTTTCTTGCTTCTGGTTCACAAAAATAATATAGGTGAATACTTCAAGAATGTTTGTGAAGAAGCTAATTATAATGTCATTTTGCCTTATAAATGGATGCATATGAGGGGTCTTCACAAATTTATGGAAATAGATATTATGAAAAACTGTGCATGGATTTCAATTGTTCTGATCGAGGACTCTGCTCAAAATATGGTTTACATGTTTTGCCCTTTTTAAAATTCATTTTTGTACTTGAAAAATAGAGAGATAAGGCCCAGTGGCGTGGCCTAGCAGCTAATGTCCTCACCTTGAACATGCTGCGATCTCATATGGATGCCGGTTCTAGTCCTGGCAGCTCTACTTCCCACCCAGCTCCCTGCTTGTGGCCTTGTAAAGCAGTTGAGGATGGTGCAGAGCCTTAGGACCCTGTACCCACCTGGGAGACCCGGAAGAGGTTCCTGGTTTCTAGCTTCAGATCAGCGCAGCACCGGCCCGGCCATTGTGGTCACTTGGGGAGTGAATGATTGGATGGAAGATCTTCCTCTCTGTCTCTGCTTCTCTCTGTATCTCTGACTTTGTAATAAAAATAAATAAATCTTTAAAAAAAATAGGGATGAGAAAAGGGGTTTTCCATATGTTGGTTCATTCCCGAAATAGTTGCGATGGCTGATACAGGCTTGGTCCAGCATCAAGATTCAGAAGCTTCTTCTGGGCCTTTCACAAGGGTGCAGGGCATAAGCTCTTGACCATTCTCCACTGCTTTCTCGGGCTCAGCAGCAGAGAGCTGCATCAGATGTAGACCATCCAGGAATTGAACCACAAGTGTGTGCCACAAGCAGCCAGCAGCTTTATGTGGTAAGCCACCGTGCCTGTCCCTGGAAGTACAAATAATAAATTAGATGAAAAGGACTTAGTGCAAATCAGACAGCAAGCCAAACACTCTATTTGTGTTGTCTGATTAACCCTGCTCATAACCATGTTACGTATTTGATGGTATCCCTAATTTCCAATTAAAGAAATGGGATTGCCTAGTAAATTAGATACTTTACTTAGCTTGTACATAATTAGAGCTGGGAATTTGAACTTCAGGATACCTTACTGAAACTTTTGTCCCTCTCCTTGTCTAGTTGTTCTCTGCAGCAGAAGGAAGTGGAGCCTCATTTATTCTGCACATGCAGAAGTTTAAACAAGCATTGGGTTTATGAAAGAGAGCTGCATAGTCCTCTCTGGCTTCTTAGAGAAACCCTGTAGCAGCAGTGGTGGCCCTGTTAAGTAGTTGTCACTTGTCTCCCCCTCAATCAGCTTAAGGAGTTTGGTTTGCTTGTGTTTTGTTAAGTCCAGGCCTTAGAGTGTGTAGCTGAGTTCTTTGATTACGGTTTTCTTCACTGAGGGAGTGGAGCCCGATGTCTGCTAGAGTACAGTGTATTATAACATTAGACACTTTGCTGATCAAGTGATTAAGTGATCTGCCATACAACCTCTCTTCTTTCTTGCTGTGGCTTACAATGGCCATAAGATGGCGCTGCAGCTTTGCAGTCAGCCTGAAGGAATTGTCTTAGAGGAGCACACCAACTGTGGTGGTGAGGCTGGTGGAGTATTAGTAAAGGTTCAGAAGGGATTTCATAGAAGCTGTTGTTTTAGAACTTCCCTGAAAGTCTCCCATAATGGTGGGCAGTGCTGTGCCAGTGCAAGAAGGGCCAGCACGGAACCTGATGGGCCACTTGGTGCTGCCTAGTCTGGCTCTTTGTGATGTTCACGTCAATAGCAGGGAAGAAATACGAGTAACTGTTCTCCCATTCCATTCAGGCCCTTTGGATCAATGCGTTTTCTTGTCTGTCAGACTCTCTACACACATATGTGTGTGTGTGTGTTAGGGAAGAATGCTTGTGTGAACACGGTTTTTTTTTTTTTTTTAGATTGATTTTTTTTATTGGAAAATCAGATCTACAGAGAAAAGGAGAGACAGAGAGAAAGATTTTCCACTGGTTCACTCCCCAAGTGGTAGCAACAGCCAGAGATCAGCCAATCCAAAGCCAGGAGCCAGGAGCTAGGAAGCTAGGAGTTGTTTTCTTATGACCAAATATACTTATTATTAATATTATTATGTTTTTGACAATCATTACATAGCTATTTAGGGTGAAAAGGCTTGAGGGCTATAGCAAATTGGGTAAGGCTATCATTTTCATATTGTTTCCTTGATGTCCACCAAATATACTACATATTACCATTTTGTTTGATCTCTTGGTCTTTGCAGTATGGATGTTACTTCCAACAGTTGTGTGTGTTTAGGCGTGTCTTTTTGTTTTATGTGAGTGGTTCTATCTCTGTAGTAATTATAAAGTATTGTAAATAAAAATGAAAAACAAGAAAACTTATTTCAGGAAGCACACAAGACAATGGTCAAGTACCCTGAATGCGATAGTGGGGCTTGAGACCAGAAAAATTTAGACCTGCAGTTCTCAAAGTTTCAGTTAGTTTGAAAAAATTTCTCAAAGTCTGAGCTGTGATGTTAATTATTTTAGAAAATATAACCAAGTCTAATGATTTTAGAAAATATAAACAAGCAATAAAGATAGTATTCATTTTCCCACTAATCAAAAGTTGTGTTGGAATTACGGTTCCCTGGGTCAAACTTTCAACTATAAACTGCCATCCCATATCAGAGCACCAGTTTGAGTCCTGGCAGCTCTGTTTCTGATCCAGCTCCCTACTTATTGCACTTGGGAGACCTGGCTGAAGCACCTGTTCCTAGCTTTAGCCTGGCTTCACCCTGGAAGATCTCTTTCCCTCTGTTACCATGACTTTCAAATCAATCAATCTGCCATGCCTTCATTGGGGGATCTCTTGTTCCCTGTACTGTGACCTCGAGGAAGGTGCAGGTGGCTAATGGCAATGGCTTGAGACAAACAGAGAGGAGTGTGCAGCTGGCCCTGGGTCAAACCCTGCGCTGGGTCACAGCAGGCTGTGCGATGAAGTCACACAGGAAATGGCACCAGGAGTGCATCTTGCAAGCAGCAACAGAGTAAGGGTGATGAGTCTCCACATCCAGCCACGCATAGAGGCAGCAAAGGCAGGGGCCAGAGAGCAGAAACAGGACACTCCCCAGGGGCCAGGTCCTGGCTCTTCCTGGATGGGATGCTGGAGTCTTCTAGAGGTGGGTCCTGGTTAGCCCTGGGTAGAAGGCTGGGGTCCTCCAGGGGTGGGTCCAGCTTCCCTGTAGGTAGTTTCCTGCCCCTGGAAGACCATTATTCTGATGAGAGTGGGGCAGTGAGAAGGGAGGGAAGCATCAAGGACCCTGGAAGGCTTCAGCCCCTGACGCCAGGGGATTGGAAGCATGATCCACTCCTGGAAAAATCAAACCCCTGAGTCAGGGGCAATCAGGATCCACTCCTGCAAGACTTCAGCACCCAACACAGAAGAAGCCAAGTTCCCAACCCCGTGGGGGAAAGGACATTCCCAAGATGACCCCAGAACCCAACCAAAAGAAAGCAGAATCCATCTCTGAACAACTCATATCCCAAGAGTGGGAGGCGGACCCCAGCCATCACCCCTTGGGTGAAAGAAGAATGACGCCCCCGCCCCCAGGGAAGGCCCTAGACCCCAACCCATGGGAAACAGAGACATCTTTGAAAGACTCCAGCCTCTGACCCCCCGGGGGAAGCAGGACCTGCCCATGAAAACCCCAGCAGCAGACCTAGCTGGGGAAAGTTTCAGGAACCCCTGGAAGACCCCAGGCCCAATCCAAAAGAAGGAGGACCTGCCCTTGGGAGACTTAACCAGGTTGGCACTGCAACGGCTGTCGGGACAGTGGGATGGTCATGCTGGGTATGTTGGGGGGTGTGGGTCATGGGCCAAAAGGACCTGGCCCTGGAGCAGAGGACAAGCTGCTCGTGGCAGATGCACTGTGGATGCAGGGCAAGCAGAACTGGCTCCAGAGCAGCAGGCCAGAGATTGACTTGATGCAGAAACCATGTCTCTGGCCAAGCCTGCCTGATCCTGGAGCAGCTGCAGGGCTGTGGGAGGGCGGGTTAGAGGTGTCGGGACCCTGGCCGAGCCCCCGGCCCTGGATCTGATGCTATGCATGCTTGGGACTCTTGAAGCACTATCTGAATAGGCCTGGCCCTAAAGCAGCTGGGGTGACACTGGCTAGGCTGGCTTGGCCCTGGAGCAGCCTGCAGGCAGTTTAGGGATGTGTGTGTGTGGCAGAGGGGGTGGTGAAGGGAGTTAGAGGGTGTTAGTGAACCACTGGGTGCTGGAGTGGATGGCGGGCAGGTGGGGGTGGTGGGCAAGGGCTCAGGAGGCGCAGTCCAAACCACCCTTGCCTTGAAACAATGAGCTTGGGAGAGCAGGCCTGTCCTTGTAGCAGTGGGAGGGGCAGGGCAGGGCGGGGTGGGCAGTGTAGGATTGCTAGATTGCTGCTTGGGCGCAGGGGGGATCAGGGTGAGCAGCAGGTGGAGGAGCCACTTTTTGGGGTCGCAGAGTGGCTAGGCGAGCGTGCCTGGCCCTGGGGCAGCCAGTAGGACTGCAGGGCAGCAGGGCAGGCTGCCTGCACACACAGAAGGCAGGGAAGGGGGTTAGGATAGGATGCCAGGCTTGCCACCCTGGCCATAGAACATACTGGGTGCTGGGGGAAGCTTAAGATGGCTGAGTATGCTTGGCCCTGGAGTGGCTGGCAGGGTGGGCTGGGCCTGCCAAGCTGGCCTGGTTCAGCAACAACGATTGCACCAGCGGGGCGGTTGTGTTGGGTGTGCAGGAGTACTGGAAGAGCTGGCATGGCCCTGGCATGTGGCAGATGGGTGGGACTGGGGGTGGGGGTGCTTACCTAGCCCTGGAGCAACTTAGTAGGGGGCGAGCTAGAGGCGAGAGTGGGGAGGGAGTGGAGCTGGTAGGAGTGCTAGAGGCAGAGTGGGTGTAGGAGCAGTGCTGGGCGAGCAGATCTGGCCTGACCCTGAAGCAGTGGTCATGGTGGCTGGGCTGGCAATCCAGAGGCCCTTGGGGATGCCAGCTTTTAGTGCCCAGCCTGGGAGCGGTGGTGGGCGATTGACAGAGTGAGCAGGTTGGTGGCCAAGCATCTTGGCCCTGGAGCTGTTGTTGATTGGGGTGGGCATGGCGGACTTGCATGGGGTTAGCAGGATGACTGTCAAGCCGGCTGAAGCCTGGAGGGACTAGTAGCTTGGATGGGGACACTGGAGGCCCCGCCTGAGCTCATCTGACCTGGTAGCACCAAGGCTGTTCTGTGGGGTGGGTGTGTTATGGGGACTCTAGCCAAGCTGACCAAGCCTTAAGGTAGCCTGAGGCGGGGCGTGGAATGTGGTCTAGAAATGCAGGTTTTACTGGTCCTGAAGTGGTAATCCGGACAGCCCAGCCATGGGGGAGGGGAGCAGGGGATGGTGGGCCAACCCTGGGATGCTGCTAAATGTGCAATGCCCTGAAGCATTGGGCACCACAGGAAGGCTGGGGACGCGTGGGACACATTCTGAGAAGGCCCAGACCCAGAGTGGCCATGTAAGGCTGCAATATAGTTGCAGGGGCAGGGGGTGGGGGTGGAGTTAGCTGAACTTGCATAACCCTGGAGCAGAGTGGGGCTTTGCAGGGCCTGTGTGGAAGGGGTGTAGGGTGCACTGGCCTAAGTGGCTTGGACTGCTTGACCCTGGAGCATATGGCTTGCTTGCTCAAGGCCAGTGGAGTACCTGGGCCCAGAGCAGCAGCAAAGGCAGCAGTGCTGGAGGGATAGAGGCGCTTGGAACATAAGCTGAGCCCACCTGGCCCTGGAGAGGTTTGTAGGCAGGCCGGGAATGGATGTGTGTGTGTGTGTGTGTGTGTGTGTGTGTGTGTGTGTGTGTGTGTGTGTTATGGGGGTGTTAGAGAGCTGCCCTCACCCTGTAGTGCATGGTGGGTGGGCTGTGGGCAATGCGGTGCCAGCTGTAAAGGCCCATCCTTGCAGCCTCAGGCATGCCTGGCTTAATGGCAGGCAAAGGGCAGGCCACCTGATCTGGAGTGCCAGGTGGGTGAGCAGCCTGCTCAAGTGCCAGGTGGCTGGCTGAACCTGGCGGGATGGATGTGCTCGGTGTGCTGTGTGTGCCAGAGTGCCTGACCTTGGAGCAGAGGGTGTAGTAGAATGGATAGAGGTGCAGGGGCAATGGCCAAGCTGCAGTTGTTCTGGAACTAATGCCAGGTGGGCTAAAGTTATATGAAGTGCCATTGAAGTTGGCCTGTTCCTGCAGGGGCCATTGGGAAAGGATGCTACCAGTGCAGGATGGGTGGAGAGTGCTGGCTGATTCCGCCGGCCCTTGAGCCACCTGTTGGGGCTAACAGGCTAAGCAGGTCTGTCCCTGCAACAGCTGCCATGGCAGGAGTGCTAGAGGCACTGTGGGCGTGGGCTAAACAGGTCTGGCCCTGAAGAACAGGCAGAGTGAGGGCTGTAGCATAGTACACTGGTTTAGCCTGTGTGGCGCGACTCTGGAGCAGCAGGCATAGTGGTGGGGCAGGCAGGCCAGAGGCCCTGAAAGACACCAGCTGTCCTTGACTGGTTTCTCAGGTCAGAAGCAGTGAGGTGGATGGCAATTGGAGCTGCTGAGATTAGAAGTGGTGCCCATATGCGATCCTGGTGCAACAAGGTGAGAAATTTAGCCACTAGGCTTTTGCACCAGGCCCTCCAGGGGCACTTTAAAGTTGACTCTCATTTACCTGCCTGTGATTCGCTTATATTCTAATGCTGCATGCTAATCTCTTCACTGTTTCTGTGGATATCTTCTAATTGGCAGATTGTAATTTTATGCAGCAAATATAATTTCCTGTGTTCCACTGAGTTAATTGAGTTCAATTATTTCAAAATCTGTGACTTAAACATGCCAATTTAAACTAAAGTGCACAGATCAAATGTTTATTAGAACAAATGTTGAAACTTGACATTATTTTTCACTTCTAAGTTGTAAAACGCAAGTATCAAATTGGGATTTTCAATTGAACTCATTCCATACTAGGTTGGGAGAGGTCATAATTCTCTAATGTTTTGTAATATACTTAATTTGCATTCACCTGCCTTTAGCCCTGACACATTTTTCACAGATTACATTGAGAGTTATATCTAGGGCCCAGTGCAGTTCCCTAGTGGCTAAAGGGCTTGCTTTGCACTTGCATGTGTCAGGATTCCATATGGGCACCAGTCCTAATTCTGGCAGCCCTGCTTTCCATCCAGCTCACTGCTTGTGGCCTGGAAAAGCAGTTGAAGATAGTCCAAAGCCTTGGGACCCTGCACCCATGTGGGATATTCAAAAAGGCTCCAGACTCCTGGCTTCAGATAAGCACAGCTCTGGCCAAGTGGCCACTTACAGAGTGAATCAATGGACAGAAGAGCTTCCTCTCTTTCTTCTCTCTGTAAATCTGACTGTAATAAATATAAAATAAGTATTTTTTAAAAAGATAAATTTAATCATACACAAACGTTGTTCATAGGGTACAAGAGGTTAGCTATTATGTTTCTTGTGGGGTTTGAGTGAGATCACTCCAGACAAGTTCAGTGTTTTTTATGCATTCTTTATTAACTGAGCTTGGTGATAACAGGGCCTACTAGAAATAACAAATCACAAATCCAAATAATAATCCAGGCAATAAAACCCCAAGAAGAACAAATGGCCATTCCTGTGAAGTCCATCCATTAAACTGAAGATCTATGTCCCAGCTTCCCCAGCAATGTAAGTTATGCTTAGAGACATGCAACAAATGATCTGGACACACTTATAAAGCTGCAGACATTCACTTTTTCCTGACTTCTCTACCCACATCCCATTACTGTTAGACCTTACCTCTCCTGGAACTCTTGATACTACACAATTAGAAATACAAAGCATCTTAGAATTAACATCTATATTGTCCCACACAAGCATTGAACAGAGAGTAAGGAATGCAGACATATATATTTGAACTCCTCAGTCAGACCATAGAACCTGTAATTCTGTCTTTGATTGGGGTTCTGAATCCATTCATTGAGTTGTGGGGGGCGGTGGGGGGCGGTCCTCAAAGAAACCTCATTTGGTAATCCCAGACCTGTTCCTGTGTGTGCTTGCTAATACAGATCTGGCAGAATCGGTCATCCAAAGCAACATATGCACACACTGGTGGTTGCAATTGCTGGGTCAGTTCTGTCTCCAGCCCTGGTTTCTATTGAAACTAATGGGTATTGCAGCACGGCCCAGTCCTGCCTAGCACACACTCAGCCTTCATGTAAACCAGCAGAAGCTGCAGCCTAGTCAGAGAGACCCACAATAACCCCCACCAGGCCTGCCCCCTGTACTGGTTCCCATGCTTGCTGGTATGTACAGCCTGTCTCCCATCCCATTCAGCTCTTGTATATGTCAATGGGCATCTAAGGCTAGTTCATCCCAACCAGCTCCACTCTCCACTCTAGTACCACTATCCAGTAACCACTATCCGGTGCTTGCAGGTGCCGCTCTCTGTCTTGCCATGCCTGCTCCATTCCTGGTTCTCATGCTCCCCACTGGGAGTGGCAACCCTAGAGGGAAGTGCCTATTGTTTCCCTGCTGGACCCACTCCCACTTCCAGGTCTTGTATTCTCCAGGTGTTTCTGCAATTAAACTTGACAGGATTTGTCCCCCATCTGCCAGCATCTGCCAGTTGGTGCTGGGGACAAGCCCACACACACTCTGGCTTATGCATACATCACTACGTACAATCAGCTCAGCCTGGCTTTCCACTGATCCAGCTCACATGAGGTAAACAGGTGTTGTAACCCTGCCCCGTCTGGTGTGCCACCATCCCAGCTCTTAGGTTCACCGGTGGGAGGCGTGGTCCAGAATGGGAGCCCTCATAAGTCTTCCTATCGGTCTCACCCCTCTCTTCACCCCCTGGGTCCCACATGTGTTGGTTGAACACTGTGGCCCACCCCACCTTGGCATTAGCCAGTGGATGTTTTAGCCTGACCAGGCCTGACTCACCCCCAGTTCCAGCTCATGCTGCGGGGGACTACAGACTAGCCCAACCCAGCCAGTCCCTACTAATAGCCCTAATGGGAACTAGCTGATATCGCAGCCCTAACCAGCATGTCCCACACACGATTCTGGTTCTCAGATCTTACAGCAGGTGATAGGAACTGGTTCAGCCAAATGTATGCCAGTGTGTATCCTAACCTGGCCTGGTCTGGGTTGTTCCCTGTCTTAGTTTTTGTGCTTACCTGTAGGGACTGTGTTCCTACAGAGGAGTTCCCCAAGCTCCTGCATCAGAACCTCTCCCTGCCAGATCTCACACATACCAGTCAGTCCATGGCCCAGCGCTACTTAGTTTACCTCCTGTCCTAGCAGGAACAGTGGCCTTTCCTGACCAGCCCTCACTCATTCTCCTTCTTATCTTTGGGTGCTACAGAAAAATAAATGAATCTTATAAAAAATTAATACAAGTCATTAAAAAGGAAACACCATGTAAATAATCAATTTCAGGAATGTGAACATCATCCTTCACAAAACATGTAAGCTTTCATTAAATTAGAACAGACTTTTGTGAAATGCTTAAAAGTAAGATATTTTAAAACAGAAACCAAAACCCACAAATTGTGGAAACCAAGACACTGAAATACACATATTTTAACAAAGGAAACACAAAAACAATGTTTATCACATACAACACTTGAAACGCTTTCTTTCGATTAAATTTTGACAAGCCTTCTCACTTGGTCTCTTAACTACTGTTGTGAATATATAATCAGGAATTTAAACACAGAAAGGAAATTGTAGCACAGTGGCAAGATTATCAATACATACTAATATAATAATTTATTAATTAATATATTGTAGCATAGTGGCAGAATTATCAGTATATACTAATGGGGATTTATGCAAACCAAACATAAACTGATGAGAGAATCAGGAAAAATTTCTAGGTAGGGGATCAAGATATACAATCAAGATACTATCTACTACTAAGAAACAATATGGATCAATATGAAAATTTTAAAAATATGGAAAAGAAAATGATAAGTGAGATTGAAAAGATAAATTTATACTATATTTTCAAATATTTTTCAGTTCTATATTTTAAAAGTCATATTACATAAAGTCAAAAATCCACTATAAAAAGGTCCCGGAAACTATTGAATGTTCAGTGATTTGTTTTTTTTTTTTTTTAAGATTTATTTTTATTATTTTTTATTGGAAAGGCGGATATACAGAGAGGAGAGACAGAGAGGAAGATCTTCCATCCGATGATTCACTCCCCAAGTGAGCCGCAACGGGCCGATACTATGCCGATCCAAAGCCAGGAGCCTCTTCCGGGTCTCCCACGCGGGTGCAGGGTCCCAAAGCTTTGGGCCGTCCTCAACTGCTTTCCCAGGCCACAGGCAGGGAGCTGGAAGGGAAGCGGGGCTGCCGGGATTAGAACCGGCGCCCATATGGGATCCCGGGCGTGCAAGGCGAGGACTTAACCACTTGCGCCACCGCGCCGGGCCCAATGTTCAGTGATTTGTAAGTGAGATTATTGTCACACATTTTTGGGATTTTAAACTTGAACAGGATCCTGAATCAGAGAGGGAAGGAGAGGCCAGGAGGTGGACTGATGTGAGAGGCGACAGCGGCCCCTGCTGTTGGAAGGCTCAAGCTGCAAGAGAGGAGGCCACATATTGCCTGAGGTGAAGCCCCGCCCCTCACTCCCCCTCCCTCCAGAATCCAACCTGACTGCCCCTCTACCATTTTGTGATTGTGATTGGCTGCGCATTGTGACGTCAATCAGGCGCCCAGGAAGCCCTGTGGCAGCAGGCAGGAGGTTGTTGTGGGCGCCTCCATAGCCGCGTGGCTGGTTGTGCTGGTGGAGAGGCGCAGGTGGCTGAGCCAGTGCTGCCCTGTGAGCTCCCTTCCCGCAGGAGCCTCTGCAGGACCCCCGACTGGTGAGAAGCTGGGAAGGGTGAGTGTGTGAGAGCATCTCCTGAGGCCCCGGGGAGGTTGGGGTCCAGGAGGGGGACCTTGGGGTCCTCACTCTGCAGCACTGACCTTGAACACTAGGACTCACAGTTGAACCCATTGTGCAGTGAGAAGGGGGAGGGCCCAGGGACAGTGTGACATTCACGTTGGGCAGGATTTCCTTTTTCTTTCTGTAAAAGCATATATTGAGTTGAGCAACAGCATCTCCAGCCCCCAGCTGAGTTGTCAGTGAAGCTCCTCCTAAGGTTCTGGGCAGTTTTCTTGTTGCTGATACCTGAGCAGCACAGACTGCAGCATTGGAACAAACAGCCTTGTTTTGCTCAGACTTTTGCTTCAAGGAAGGTATCCCTGCCCTATGTGTGTGTGTGTGACAGTGGTTAAGATGACATTGTGACTCCTGTGTCACCATGAGAATGCCTAGGTTTCAGTTCTGCAGCTCCTGCCCAGGCTGGGAGGCAGCAGACAGTGGCTTAGGTAGCAGTGTGCAAAACCTGACTTACTTTTGGTGGTGTGGCTCTTGCAAGCATGTGGGAAGTTAGAGGGGATGAAAAAGTTTGCCCAGTATATAAGAAAAAAAAAAAAATCTAAATGAAGCTTCTAATGTCTTAGGACATATCCTTTTACCTAACTTAAGTGCATACATTTTATTTGAATGTCCAAAACATACGATCCCGCATTGAAACATTTACTTGGTGTTCAATACAGTCTTTTTATTTTTCTGAGTTTTGAAACACTTTAAACAAATGTGATTAACTTATCCTCTGTCTCACTCATTCACACTGAATGTACCAGTAGATTGGGGGTTGCCATTCAGAGTGGCAGCTGATGCCCTAAAATTGGAGCGCATTTATTGTCTTTCATCTCTATTTTCTTTACCCATCAAGAGCTCCAATCCTTGGTGACATATGAATGTCATCTAAAGAAATGATAGGTGCACTCTGGGTTCTCTCAAGCTTGGCTACCTAGGGAGTAAAACGTTGGCAAAGACCCAGATAAATTCTAGGGTAGGGAGCTTGGGATACACAGCAGTTTCATTTTGCAACCCAAGTTGATTTAGTTGTTTTGAGTTGAGAAAGAGTGTCTCAAGCCCCCAGCTCAGTCCCCAGTGACTCTCCTCCTAAGGGTCTGGGGCAGTTTTCTTGCTACTGATACCGGAGCAGCACAGACTGCAGCAGTTAGAACAAACAGCCTTGTTTTGCTCAGAGTTTTGCTCTAAGGTTGAGGGGCAGCATCTGTGCTGGTGTTCTGCTTGGCAGAGGCCTGGGTTGGCACAGCGACCTTGTAGACAAGCCAAGGGAGTGCACGGGGACTCACGTCAAGGGGCTTCTCTAGAAGAACCTGAGGAAGGAGCTGTGAAGGCAGCACTACTGATTTATCCTGATGGCTTCTGGTATGTTGTCACCCATTCCCTTAAGTTCTCCCAATTGGGATTAAATGTCCCCATGAGTTGTAGAGGGAATAAGTCAGGTTCAGCAGAGAGCATTAAGGCAGGGAATAAATCTCTGAATGTCCAGAACTCTTGCCTCAATGCCAAGTGCTGCTCTCTGCCCTGAAAAATCACAACAGGAGTCACTATTTCCTCAAAGATACAACTCTGTAAGTTGTCTTTTTTTTTTTTTTAATTTCTATCTCACAAAGTAAGCATTAACTCTTTAAATGAACTGTTTGCTGTAAACCCTATGCTGGGAGAAAAGCAGTGAATGGCCACCTGACACAGCACAGGAAGGCATCACTGCCCTGTGTGGGTGTGTGTGACAGTGGTTAAGATGACTTTGGGACTCCTGCATCTCCATCAGAATGCCTAAGTTTCATTTCTGTGCAAATGCAGTGTGCAGCTACTGCCCAGGCTGGGAGGCAGCAGACAGTGGCTTGGGTACCAGTGTGAAAACCTGACTTGTTTTTGGTCTTGTGTCTGTTGCAAGAATGTAGGAACTAAGAGAGTGAATGAAAAAGTCTGCCCAGTAATAAGAAAAAAGTAAATAGCTCAAAATCTTAGACATCTTTTTACGTAAAAGGCTCGTTTCTTTAGAATGTCCTCAACTTGGATCCCCATGGAAATATTTACATGGTCCTCACTACACTCTTTTTGTTTGTCTGAATTTCAAAACACTTGTAATAAATAAATGTGTCTGTCTTATCCTGTTTCTCACTCATTCCCCTGAAAGATAGCAGTAGATTGGGGATGCTATTCAGAGTGGCAGCTGATGCCCTAAAACTGGAGGGCGTCTATAGTGATCCATCTGCTTTATATAGTTCACTGCTTGAAACATTATATTATTCTTTACCATGCAGAACTCCATTCCTTGGTGACATATTAATGTCATCTAAAGAAATGATTGATGCACTCTGTGTTCTCTGAGCCATGGCTACCTAGGGAGTAAAAGCTCGGCAAAGGCCCAGATAAGTCCTAGGGTAGTGAGCTTGGGATACACAGCAGTTCCAATTTGCATCCACAAGTTGGTTTAGTCAGAGGGTAAGTTGTACCAATAAAGAATCTTTTTGAAGATGGAATTTTGGTGACCTAGAGCACTTATCAATTTGTGAGTGTATTTGTGACTGGTTTCATAAGTTATTTCAGTGAATATTTGCAGTTCATCAATTCTGGTGGTAGAAATGGCTAATAAAAATATGAGAGTATTTGATTGGTTTAATAAAAAGTATCATTTGTGCTCAATGTCTGGGAGAAGAGTCCTTTTAAAAATTTCATTTTATTTTTATTTGGAAAGCAGATACACAGAGAGGAGAGACAGAGAGGAAGATCTTCTGCTCATTGATTCAGTCCCCAAGTGACTGCAAAGGCTTGTGCTGCACTGATCCTAAGCTAGGAGCAAGAGCCTCTTCTGGGTCTCCCATGTAGGTTCCCAAGGCTTTGGACTGTCCTCAACTGCTTTGCTAGGCCAAAGGCATGGTAGTGATTGGGAAGTTGAGTCACGTGGATTAGAACAGCACCTACTTGGGATCTTGGCCTGTGCAAGGCAAGGATTTTTACCACTAAGATATTGTGTTTGGCCCCCTAGATAACTTCTTAAAGGGGACAAAAGAGTAGAAAGAGGTAACACTTGCTATCCACCACCATTAACCTGCACCTCTGTATAGAGATTGAGTCTTGACCCTGAGGTCTGTACTAACTGCAGATTTTGAAATAATTGAATTGGGTGGTGATTAGTTCTTGGTGGCAAATTGGTATTAAGCAAACGTAACACATCCAGTGTTAAAAAAAAATCACAGAGGCCACAGCCTTCACTCGATCTTAAATGTATGTTTGCATTAAAGAACTATGATGCTGACAAAGACACTGCATTCCCCTCTGCTATTTCTGGTACATATCAACATTTCATGTGAATTTATTTCTAGCTTGAAAAGTTTTGATTTTTTTATTGCACTTAGTTTTTTTTTTTTTAAAGATTTGCATTCGTTTTTATTGTAAAGTCAGATATAGAGCAGGAGAGGCAGAAAGAACTTCTATCCACTGATTCAGTGTCCAAGCAGCTGTTATGGCCAGAACTGCACCAATCCAAATCCAGGAGCATGGAGACTCTTCCAGGTCTCCCATGTGGGTGCAGGATCCCAGTACTTTGGTCCATCCTCAACTACTTTCCCAGGCCACAAACTGGGAGCTGGATGGGAAGTGGGCCTGTCAGGTTTATAATTGACGCCCATATGGGACCTTGGCATGTACAATGCGAGCACTTTAGCCACTAGGTACTGCACCAGGCCCTCATTGCATTTAATTTTATATTATTTTTATTTATTTATTTATTTTTTGGAAAGGCGGATATACAGAGAGGAGGAGAGATAGAGAGGAAGATGGTTCACTCCCCAAGTGACCACAAAGGCTGGTGCTGTCCGATCTGAAGCCAGGAGCTCTTTCTAGTCCCCCACATGGGTGCCGGTTCCCAAGGCTTTGGGCCGTCCTCGACTGCTTTCCCAGGCCACAAGCAGGAAGCTGAATGGGAAGCAGGTCCATGAGGATTAGATCCGTTGACCATATGGGATGCCGGTACGTGCAAGGCAAGGACTTTAACCAATATGCTATCATGCCATGCGCTTAAATTATTTTTTTTAATTTAATTTGTATTTGCTTAAAACCAGAGATTCTTGTGGATAACCATTAGTTCAATGCTGAATAGTAGTCTGTTACACTCACTCCCAGGTCTGCAAGCACAGGAATGACATTGAAGAAGAGCTGCACAGTGACAAAGACTTGGTCTCTGCTGGAGGTCCTCTTGGGTGTGAAGCTGGTGAGCTTCTCTCTCCTCCTGATGAGTGATCTAACAAGTTCATGTTACTGGCACAGCAGGCCATCTTGTTGAGTGCTAGGGCAGAGTGAGTGGCCAACACTGCCAGCTCTTCCAGCTTGGTGTGTGTGTGGGGCATGTTTTGGGAAGAATTAGAAGAGATAGCTGGTGGGCTTTATTTCTAATTCACACTTAGAATTTACAAATGATATATTTGCACGTTGTATGTCTTCATGAAACCAGGAATCTCATTTTGGCCCTAATTCATGTGTTTTGTTTAAACATGGAGTTAGAAGAAAGAGAGAGAAATATATAGAGAGAGGTTTTCCATCCATGGGTTCTCTAAATGGCTACAGCTGCTGGGGGGTAGGGAGGACCGAAGTTGGGAGCCTGAATTGAAAGTGGAGCAGCTAGGTCTCAAACAGACTCTCATGTGGCATTTCAGTGTAAGAAGCAGCAGTTTAACCCACTGCACTACAGTGACTGCTACTTGCTGCTTACTGTTAGTCATTTTTTACTCCTAGAGTGTAGTGTTTCAGGAACATTGGATTGATATTTAGAGATTTTTTTTGACAACCTTTACATAGTTAATTAGGGTAGACATTTAAAGATTTGTAAGTTGTATTCTTTTAACCTCATTTTGCTTCTCATCAATGTAGACTCCCATTTTCCCATCTGTTTTGAATTTTTGTTAAAGATTTATTCCTTTTTATTGGAAATTTAGGAGAGGAGAGACAAAGAAGAAAATCTTCCATTGGCTGGGTCACTTGCCAAGTGGTCTCAATGGCTAGAACTGAGCCAATCAAATGGCAGCAGACAGGAGATTCTTCAGGGTTTCCAAACGAATGCAGAGTCCCAAGGCTTTGGGCTGTCATTGACTGCTTTCAAGGACACATGCAGGGAGCTGGAGGTGAATCAGGAACTCTGGGTAGAACCAGTGTCCATATGAAATCTCAGAGCATGCAAGGCAAGAACTTTAGCCACTAGGCTACCACGATAGGTCTTGTTATAAATTTTTGAATTTTTTTGCTTATTTTCAGTTAAGGGCATGAAATTTACATTTAAAAGCTCATGGGTCTGGAGTTTCCCTTCTTGTTTCCAGTAGTCTTGCAGATTTAGAGTGTACTGAAGTTGATGTCTGAGCCTAGACAGGTTTTTGCATGCCATGGCCTCCTCAGATGTGCCTTCCTCCTCCTGAAGTGCATTAGCCATTGCTTGCAGAAAGCTCACATATCTGAAGGCCAATGTCTGAGCCCACGGCCTCTCAAGACTGGTTTATTGAGAGACCTGCATCACCCATTATGAGTGTATTGTTTTATACATTTGCAGTGGGGCCAGTGATTTGATATCGGCCACATTGTGTCTCTACTGCTCTAAGACAAATGTTGCTCGTTTACAGAAGGTCAGGGCTGAAGACTGGAGGCATCTGTGGAGAGGGAGAGCCCTGCAGAGGCATGGAGTGTTGGCTGCCTGTGCAACAGCCCCTTTTTGTCTGTGGTGAATCCTCAGTCAGTGTATTTTGCGTTTAAAGAATAGGATTAGGCACATTGGAATTCGTTGTTTAAGTGACTTTTTGTGTCTTCTAGGATTGGGGATTTGGCATTTCCAGGCCATTTGTTTTGATTTTACATGTGTTTTTTTCTTTGCAAAAATTGTATATATGTATATATATGGCCATTAAAAGTATATTTATGCATGTGTTTATAAATATATTAATATATTTACATATATATAACGGCCTAAAATAGAAGAAAGCTGATTAGCACAGCCAGCGTATATAGTATTTTGTTCTAACTTTGGCCTGTGTGTCTATGTCTAATATGTAGTCAGAATTATATGAATTCAACTCGCTGTGTTAGACTGTATTCTTCAGCACTCACCAAGTCATATTTTGGGCAATGTCGCTGATAAATTTAATGAATTATAATGATTTTGTATTAAAATGGATTGTTTTCTTGGTGACACTGCTTACAAAATGGGTTAAAAGTGCTGCGATATAATTTATCTTCCTAATCCTGGACAACCTACAAGTGATTCTGGAGATGCTCATAAGACATCATTTCTCCTTGAAAAAAACATTCCACTATTATTTTTTCAAGTTGCTTCTCATGATCATTTTCTCCTTCAATTGAATCATAAAAGCAAAGAAGTAGGGGTGGCTGTGGAGAAATAAAAATGTATTTGAGGGCCCTGTGCAGTAGCCTAGTGGCTAAAATACTTGCCTTGCATGTGTGGAAATACTGTTTGGGCACTGGTTCGTGTCCTGGCTGCCATACTTCCCACCTAGCTCCCTGCTTGTGGCCTGGGAAAGCAGTTGAGGATGGCCAAAGGCCTTTGGGCCTTGTACCCATGAGAGAGACCTGATGAAGCTCCTGGCTCTTGGCTACGGATTGGCTCAATCCCAGCCATTGCAGACACTTTTGCAGTAAGACAGTGGACAGAAGATCTTTTTCTCTGTATTTGAACATAACAAGTGCTTAATACATCCATCTGTTCAGGTCTTGCTTTGGTTTTGTGTGTCTGTTGAAAGTTGGAGGGTATTTTTCATATCTATGGATTGATTTTTAATAATTTTGTTAATTAATTAAGGAGTCAGCAGGGCTGAAGAACCTCCGTCTGGTGAGCATGCCCTCCTGGCAACATGTAAACAATGAGGAGCAGGAGGAGGTAGAGGATGAAGATGCAGTAGTTCCTGCTGTGATGTGAGCCACCCAGCCAGCACTGCTGTCCCTGCAGGGCTGTCAAGGTTTACGGGCCTCTGGGTCTCCAGCCAGGACTACCCACACTGCAGGACCATCAGAGTCTGAGGGTTTCTGGGTCTCCAAGTAGCTTAGCTACCATTTGCCCTTTGTTTCCAGCTGGGAATTTGGGTCCCAGTGAATGCCATTCAAACTAAGCGTGCCTCTTGTCGTCTGATCACCCTGCAGCAAGCAATTGTCTTTATCTGAAGATCGACACCAAAAGAATCATAATGTTTGAGTGTATCAAGTCCCCTTGTGATTCAGAGACTCGTGGCTTTCTGGTTGCCTTGCTGTCTAGACTGCAGAATTTAGGGAAGGTTCAGTGAACAGCATGACAGTTAATTGCTCACAGCTTCACAGTCCAGACTAACTGGCACTTTTGCCCCACCTTTTTGGCCTCTAGAGCCTCACTACATAGCATGTAGTTTGTTTTCAAAATAGCCTGTTGTTTACAAACCCCACTGCCTGAAAGTTCTCTAAGCCTTTATTAATGCTGTGTGTAGTGTTAGGCTAGAGATTTAACTTTGGTGTTTTGAGCTGTTTGTTTTTGGTGGAAGGTACACTAAAAGTAAAGATTAGAGTGTAAGAGGAACTTTCTCTATGTATGTTCACTCCTTCAGTTATACCCAGAATATTTTTGCAGAATGTGATTAGGCCATATCCCTACTCCTTGTCATCTCCTTGATTTCTCTTCCAATTGCCTTTGTATCCTCCATCCTTTTTTTTTTTTTTTTTTAAGATGTGTTTCATTGAAACCACAGTTACAGAGAACAAGATCCTATCGCTTCTGCAAATTGTTGCAGCAGTTGGGCCTGAGCCAGGCAGAAAAGTCAGGAGCCAAAAACTTATTCTGGGTCTCCCATGTAGGTGCAGGTTTCCAAGTGCTTGTGTCATTCCCCACTGCTTTTCCAGGTGTGTTAGAAGAAGCTAAAAGGGAAGACAAACAGCCGGTTTTTGAACTGGTGCCTATGTGGAACACAGGCTCTGTCAGTGGCAGTTTAATCCACTGTGCCACTGTGCTCGAACTTTGTCTCCAATTTTTGATTGTCTGTTAACCTTTATTCTACCAAGTGCCATTTGAACACTTATAACAAATCATTCAGAAGCCATAGAAGATCATGGACTTCAAAAATTGCCCTGGACCCAGCGTGCTAGGCTAGTGGCTAAATTTTCACCTCATATTTGTGGGGAACCCATATGGCAGCCAGTTCATATTCCTGATGCTCCACTTCCCTTCCAACGCCCTGCTTGGGGCCTGAGAAAGCAAGCTCCAAAGCCGTCGGACCTGCACCCACATGGGATCCTGAAAGAATCTCCTGGCTTTGGATTTGCTCAGATCTGGCTGTTTGGGCTATTTGGAGAATGAATCAGTGGATGGAGAAAAGACTTTTCTTATTGTGTCTCCATATTTCGGTTTATCTGCCTTTCCAATAAATAATACGAATACTACTACTAAAAATGCATCATTTAATTAAGACTGTGCCGTAAAGTCATTGAATTCCAAGTCCCTCATGCAGTTGTTTTAGGACGGTTAGTCCAGATGGTTGCACAGGCTTCATACAACACCTGGGCCAGACATTCTCCACCCCTGTTATAAGCGAAATTCATAATAAGTTCAACTAAAACGAGAGAAAAATGCTTCTAATATTTGACTTAAAGTATTGCGTTGTTCAGACAGGCCTTGACACCTGTGTAAGATTATCCTTTTGAGGCCATGGTGGGGGTCCTCAGAACCATTCCGCTGTCCTCATTGTGTCCTCAGTGTGTGAACCCACAGCACATTGTGAAAAAAAAAAAAAACATCAGAAAAGCACTAACAGCATTTTGCCTGCTGTTAGCTTCTACTCAGTTCTAGTGGGAGTTTTGTGAGTGAACTGGCACATTCATTTTGTTAAGATTTATTTATTTTTAATGGACTGTCAGATTTAGAGAGGGAAGGAGAGACAGAAAAATCTTCCATCTGCTAGTTCACTGCCAAATTGGTCACAACAGTCAGAGCTCAGCTGATCCAAAAGAGGGATTCAGGAGATTCTTCTAGGTCTCCCACGTGGATGCAGGGTTCCAAGGCTTTTGGATAGATTTTACTGCTTTCCCAGGCCACAAGCAGGGAACTGTATGGAATTGGGAAACTGGGATATGAAGTGGCTGCCATATCAATTTCAGTACATGCAAGGTGAATTCTTTAGCCACTAGTCTACCACACTGGGTCTTGACCATATTCTAATGAGAGTGATGTTTCAGTCCTAACGTTAGTAAAAATAACAGCAACAAATGGAAAACAAGCAGAAGGAAAAGTTATGAAAGTAGCATTTCCTACCGGTTCTGGTTAGGCCAATATAGCAGACAGAATTACTGAGCCTTGGACAGGCACCAAAGGTCCTGGATTCTGTTTCCAGGACTGGGAGAGGGGAGAAAATGATTTTCTTTGGAGTATGTGTGTTGATCAGTCCTACACTACCAAGCTTTGGTTTGATTTGTGTACTTCATGCATAAGTAAAAGGTGACTTTCCTGCAGTAATACCACTCTTCCTGGGAAACAGATTACTTTCTGATTTTTACCTCTCATTTTGTATGTTTTTTTCATGTATCCTGACCGTTTTTTCATCATGTATTATGTTTCATTTCCTGTAGTAATAAATTGGATCTCTTGAGAGCCTTTTCACAGATTTGTCATTTATATGCAGTTTACACTAAGCAGATCACTTCAACCGTGAGTAGCTATTGTGTGGCTCTTTAATCCCCCAAATCAAAGAAGACTGTGTGCATAAAGCTGGCATTGCTGACATTGACATCCACTTTTGCTTGTAGCTTTGGGAGTAGGGAAGAATGTATTTTCATAGGCTGCAGAATGTGCAAATTTGCCCTGCACTTCTTCAAGCAGGGACAGGTAAGGACACCCCCTTCTGTCCTCATACTGCTTGGGCAGAAGTGTTTTCAATGCCTCTGGTGAGCCATCAGCAAATGCTAGATCTGATTGGATCAGCTTTGAATGTTTCCTGCTAGAGACCTGTTGCAGGGTAGTTGGACTGACTAGTAATCCTGACATAGCCCTGACCTAGTCCGCCAGGGACTCCTTTGGAGGAAGAGTGTGATAGGGAAGAAGATTCTGGGGACTGAGCATTGTTGGACCCACCTTAGGTGAAGTCCAAATGAAGATGAACCAGCAAAGAAGATGAATGTGTAGCATTTAGGAAGAGTAATTAAAATGTGCCATTATGAAAAGTAGGTGAGGTGATCTGGAATGATTAATGTCACAATTCTGAGGGGGAAAAGAGCTGTGAGCTATTGAGCATTGGTGATTTAATGACCTGGATTTAAGAGCAGCAAATGGAATATAGGAGGTTTAGATCCAGGAAGGACTAAAAGGTTTTCTCTTTCTCAGTAAGTAAGAAAGAAAATGTTGTGCTTTCAGACACAGGGGGAGAAAGCATGGGAAATGAGTGGGTGGCGGGGTTAGAATGTTTGGCAAAAAAGATACCTTCAACATGTACCAGTCCCATTTCTTCCTGTTACAGATAAAGAATCAGATCTTTAACCAATATAAGCATTAAAAAAAAAAAACACAACAAAAATTTTAAAAAGAAAAAGAAAAATCAGATCTTGAAGACTCTGCCCGTACAATAATGGATGAATACCCTACTGAGGAAGTGAATGAATTTCTCCTAAAGAATGGATCAGTTCAGTCCTGTTTGTCTTCTTGTTTATTTTTCTGTGTTTAGCCATGAGGTCATGGTTAGATGGGCTTACAGACAGTTAGGGGCATGCCCCTGTTGGGATAACAAAAGCACACAAGATGCTTGTTGCTGCAAGAGATACTTTTAGCAAGACAACAGTGCTATCCCACCTTTCTGAGTTTCCTTTGTAAGACTCTAGCTCTTTACCATTTTCAAAGGACAACCAAACCTCAATGTGGTTTTTGGAGAGAATATTCTACTTGTAAAACCCACAAGCTTCTCAAACTTGCACTATTTCTAAGGGTAGAATCATTAAAGCTGAGAAACTTCAAGCAAATTCTTAGATGTTAGCGAAAACTTAATCTTGAAATTTCATAAAAGAAAAACATCTATGATTGTAGCAGTATAAGTGAAGAAAATGCAGTTGTTAACCTTTCATATTGTGGTATTTATACTGTACCACATTAATATATCATTAACTGCAAATCCTCTTAGAATGTTCACATCTAAAATAAAACTTGACTACTGGTATCAGTGTTTACAAACATACATTCTGTTTTCATTTTATGTGCTAATGTGAAAACTTTAATTTGCTGTGTTTTGTTTTCTTGCAATAAAAGCCAGAGACACTTAAGAATCAGATCTGAGCAGGTGCAGTTGCTTTCCCCAAATCACACAGGCAGAGAAAAGCTGAGATGCTAACTCAGGTTTCTTGATGCATACTTTTCACTGTTCCTTCTGCTATCATTGTTGCTTTTTAGCACATTTGCCTGCTCCACCCCTCCTAGCGAAAAAATAAAGATGTTTCCTTTTCTGAGATCTAGGGAGAATGACAGAAAGAAATGTGGATGAGCAGACATGGTTAGTGGTAGTGAAGAAAACTTGTGGAAGAGTCAGAGATTCTTCTATTCATCATAAACTGTCTTGAAAAGATTTGGTATAGCTCACGTTGACAAGCAACATAACATTCAACATCAGTCAATGTGACAAGAAATGGTATGTGTATTTTTAGTGTCACTTCATTTTTCTCCCTCTTATCTGTGAATGTCATTATAACCTGGGAAATTTTTTTCCTGTTCGCTCTCATAGTCAATTATTGCGCTTATTACTTTATTGTTGTTTTTCATTTAAAATATATACTACAGTCTATGTGAGGACAGGAACCATAATCTTAAGATTTTCCTGGGCCAGCATTGTGGTGCAGTGTTAAGCATTGGTTAACCCAATACTTGTAACATCAGGATCCCATTTGAGTGGTGGCTTGAGCATTATATGCTTTACTTCTAACCTAGCTTCTTGCTAATGTACTAAAGAAAGCAGTGGAAGATTGCTCAGGTATTTGGGCCCATGCCACCCACGTGAGAGACCGAGGGGGAGTTTCAGACTCTTGGCTTTAATTTCACCCAGCCCTAGCCATTTGGGAAGTAAACCAGCAGATAGAAGATTCTCTCTCTCTTTCTCCCTCCATGTCTGTCATTAATTTTCACTTTCAAAATAAATATTTCAAAACTTTCTCTTTAGTATGTGTCACAATGAATGTTCTTCATTGAAGATGTCAAAATGTAAAAAAAAATTAATTAATTAATTAAAAAAATAAAATAAAAGGAAAACTTTTTCTTCTAGTAAAGGTATTGGCTATTTGGATTAAATACAAAGCATTACCAAGATCTGAAAGTATGCTATATTATTAAGATTAAAAATAATTTTAATTGTCCTGTTGTGTTAGTAACAAAATAGAGTCCCATGAAAGGAGAAAACAGGTCCTGGGAACTGAACCCCACAAAAAATGGAAAAATGGAGCCCAAATTTCCAAGCAGTAAGTAAACAAATTAATATGGCTAGCTTAGAATCCTCCCTAAACTCTTTGAGTTGCTCCTCCAAGAGAGACAGGGACTAGACCTATTGTACTTAAACAAGGAGACCTTTGAGTAACCATGAGAAAAACCTGCGGTTTCTATGCAAATCAATCTAGAATAACTAAAAATAGTCCATCTCTTATCAGAAACTACCCCAAGGAAAGAGAAAAGCTAAGAGAAACTCCACAATATTGGTTTTAACATTTATTCTCCTATTCACTTTGGTTCACCACATTAATCACTGCTTTATGCTTCTGTTTTTAGGATTGTTAGGAGGCTAGTATTAAATGTTTGGTCAAATGTATAAAACAATGAATTAATACTGCTAAATTTATGGTCCTCAAGTCTCATTATAACTCCATATCTGTGAAAGGCACTGAGTCAAAGGTTTGACTCTAGTTACTAGAAAAGGAGGGAATGTGAAATTCGGTCACAAAATGGAGTCACTTTGGTTCAGGCCTTCACAAATTTGATAACATGGTTGGTATGCTTCTGTACAAAATGCTTTACCAGTTTCCTACTTTTGGGGCCAGATCACTAGGCTAACATGCCCTGCAACCCTCATTTCCAGGAATCAATTTGTACGGTTTATTCACTCATTGTTCCTATGACTGCCTCCTGTGTATTATCCCCATGGAAGCCTCCTGTAGTTGTTATAGCCTACCCATTGTTCACTCATTGTCTCCATGTCAGACTCCTGTAGCTGCCCAACTCACCTGGTACCCATGACTCTATAACTCATGCTTTTTATATCTCTAGATCACTCTGTGAAGGGAAGGACAGCTGACTCTAGCAAGTTGTTTTACCTGTCTCCTCAATACACTTTGCTGCTTAGCAGAGTTGTCTGGGCTGTACTTTTTGGGGAGAGGCTCAGTTTGGATGCAACAAAATAAACCTATAACATATAACCCAAGGAACACAGCATTATTGAGAATGTTTCCCCTGGGATGAGACTGGATTGTATTTACTCATGAACACACTCCATGTTACAGTGTAAATGTGGACATGGAGACAATCAACAAACAGAAAACACAAAGACTGAGACTCCACATTGAAGCAGCAGTAGATAAATCAATCAGCCCATAAAATGTTCAAGCAATAAGAGAAAAGTATCCTGCAAAATCCAAACCCATCGTTCACACATTAGCAAAAGGACCAGATCCAATGAACAAAAACAACCATCTAAAAGTCTCTTTTGAATAAATAAATAAATGAATAAATAACTTCCTTCTTCAATATATTCCCATAACCATACATAAAATACATTCAATAGAATAGAAATTTTTAATCTTGAATTACTTAATGTCATCCAGGTTTTCACAAATAAGCCTACAACATATAACACACAAATAACAGCATTTTTGAAAATGTTTCCCCTGGGATTGGAGGAAAAGCAAGGTTGCCTCTACTCCTGAACAAGATCCAGGAATACGATGGAAATGTGGTCATGGAAACAACCAACAAACAGAAAGCACAAGGCCTATGCATGTATTTGAAGCATAAATGAATAAATAACAATTAAAGCAAAGTATACCTTAATGAATCCAAATTAAACTAAATTAACCAATTCACATAATGACTGGATCCCAAGGAGGAAGAGTTACAATTTGCAGAATGATGCAATGCCACCAAGTACAAACACAAAATGCTATTGAATCAAAAGAGGGAGACAGTAGGGGAGACTAGAAAGGGAGACTTACTCAAAGTGAAACACAACAAAATAGGATGAATGCATGTAATATCTGTAAGCTTTCTTTGCAACAAACATGTAAATAACACCCATGGCATTATGTTCCAAATGTGTGGAGAGTATGAAAAGTTCGAAAAGAACGGTGTGGGGGAATGGTTGTAGAAGTTTGATACTTCTAGAATTGTAATGTAGCTGCCACAGGTTCTGCCAAGCTACAGATCACAGTGAGATGACAGTCCCATGGATGGATGAGTTGAACCAAACAGAATGTGACAGCACAGCAACTTTAGTGCGCCATGACCAAGTGAAAAGTCAAAGCTCTGAACTTGAGCTGCAGCCTTGGCCCTCACCCTAGCTTCACTCACATAACCAATTGTGTCTGTCCTGTTGACAGAGAACATTCTGACTGGCTGCATCTCTGAACTCACAGTGCTCTGTGGCCATACAAACTGTCCAGTTAACTGCAGCTTGGTCATAACAGTCCAGAATCCTGCAGCCTCAGCATTCTAGAAAAACCATAGTGACAGGCTTCTCTGCCTGGTGAAGAAAGGTGGTGAGGGACTCAAGTTGATTTCTGTTGTCTTTCTCCCTAGAGGTCCTGGCACAGAGGATATTAAGCCTCCATGGAATCCAGCAGCTCGTGAGTGTATGGGACTGGGTTTCCCTTTAGTGTAAGTGTGCAAATCTGCTGAAAATGTAGTGAAGCCTAGGGATTTTTCCACACTGGAACTATGAAAACATTTCACTTTTCCATCTATGAGAATACTTGTATATCTCCAAGGATCCAAACTGATCCTAGGTCTCCATTAGAGGTGGTGTGCTGAAAAACATATCATGTAGAAGAGTCAAGTTAAGCTGATTTCCATAGGCAGAGCACATCTCAATTCCTATCGCATCTCTCACTCAGTGAGTTTTCTCTAATAGAATACAGTATCATGAAGTAGTGTCACTATATTGTAAAAGATCACTTCACGGTGATTAGGTTTAATTCTGTGGTTGACTGCAGCATTAGGATCAGGGTTATCATTATATCTAAAGATAGGGTTGTGGTTAGGCCAAAGCCTAGATTTAGCTTTAGGGCTAAGTTTAGTGCTAGGATTAAATTTAGGTTTGTGGTTTGGATTAGCAATGGGATTAAACCTAGGATTAAGATTAGATGTAGTTGGGCCCGGCGCGGTGGCGCAAGTGGTTAAAGTCCTCGCCTTGCACGCCCGGGAACCCATATGGGCGCCGGTTCTAATCCCGGCAGCCCCGCTTCCCTTCCAGCTCCCTGCCTGTGGCCCGGGAAAGCGGTCGAGGACGGCCCAAAGCTTTGGGAACCTGCACCCGTGTGGGAGACCCGGAAGAGGCTCCTGGCTTTGGATCGGCATAGTATCGGCCCATTGCGCTCACTTGGGGAGTGAATCATCGGATGGAAGATCTTCCTCTCTGTCTCTCCTCTCTGTATATCCGCCTTTCCAATGAGAAAATAATAAAAATAAATCTTTAAAAAAAAAAAAAAAAGATTAGATGTAGTTAAGGTTAGGGCTAAGGCTAATGCTAATGTTAGGTTTAGTAAGGTTACTGTTAGGATTGAGAGTTGAGTTATAGTTAGTGCTTTGGCTAAAGTTTGACTTACAAATAGGATTAAGTACAATACTAGGGTTAGTGTTAGTATATGGAATAGAATTGCCATTAGGATTAGTGTTAGGAATAGATTAGCGTTTGGATTAATACTGGATGTAGAGCTTGGGTTATATTTCTGGTTCAGACTTAGCTTTAGGTTAGTGCTAGATTGAGCATTGTTGTTATGATTAGGGTAAGGGCTATGTGGCATTAGAATAGAGTTAGTGTTACAGTTAATGTTAGAATTAAAGCTGTGGCTACATTTAGAATTAAGATGGTTTGTGCTAATGTTAGTATTATGGGAAGGTTATAGTCAATGCTAGAATTGTTATGCTTAGAGCTAGAGTTAATAATCTGGTGAGCGCTAATGTTGCTATTGAAGTATTTATAAGATTAATGTTCTGTTAAAATCTAGTGTTATTTTTATGATTAAGGTTTTGGCTGCAGTGGAATTTAAGTTTAGTGTTATAATAGTTATGATGATTCGTATTAGTATGAAGGACCTGGAATGATAGCCTAGTGGCTAAGGTCCTTGCCTTGTATGCTCTAGGATCCCATATGGGCACTGGTTCTAATCTCAGCAACCCTGCTTCCCATCCAGGTCCCTGCTTGTGGCCTGGGAAAGCATTTGAAGTTAGCACAAAGTCTTGGGACCCTGCCCCCACATGGGAGACCCAGAAATAGCTCCAGACTACTGGCTTTAGATTGATTCAGCTCCAGTCATTGTGGCCACTTGGGGAGTGAAGCATCGGACAGAAGATCTTCCTCTCTGTCTCTAAATCTAGCCCTGATTCTAAATCTAGTACTAACCCTTGCCCTAGTCCTAACCTTAGCCCTATATCCTATCATTGCCCTATGTAGCTTTAATCCCAGCACTAAGCCAAGCTCTAAATGTAATGCTAACCCTAATAATAATCATGTTTAGTGGCTATGGTGGGTGCCACAGGCAGGCCAGACCCAATTCTGGGGACTCAGGGCAAAGTCATTGCAGAAAGGTGGTGACAAAGTCCTAGGCTTTGGGCGGCCAGCTCTACGGTGTTTAGGATATGTAATTGCTTCCTAGAGATGCCCATGTACAAGGCTTGTGTGAATGTAGGTGAGGAATGAATCCTGGGTGATCCCCAATAATGGGTCATGAAACTTTCTGGCAAACCTGGGGACTGAGTGCTGGTGGTTTGGAGGGGAGAGTCCATAGGATCTATTTGGGTCAGACTGATTCACCATCCCAAATGAGAATTCTGAGATGGGCTGTTAGCATAGAACATCACTGCCACACATCAGTCGACATAAAAGCTATGGGTGGGGGCCTGTCTGGCAGGGCTAGGTACCAGTACCTGACCGGGTACTGAAACAGTGGATGGGTCACTCTTGGCAGGGTCAAGGCACTAACCAGCATGCGAGAGAACCAGGCCCAAGGGTAGATTCTGTGGGGGAAGTGTTGGCCCAATCCTGTGGAACTACATGTCCCACAGTTTAGCTGGTGAGCTGGGGTGGTGATGGGCTAAACTAGGAGTGACCATGGCACCTGCCATCACTTACAGGTAAAGGAACCTACCCTGCAGTCTGGGCAGGTCAAGGCAGTAACACCTGAAGTGCATCCTAAAATACAAAATGGGATGGACTGAGCTGCAACAAGAAGGGGGCAGAACAGGCAGGGCCAAGCAAACCTCAACTCACAAGGAAGTACAGAAAACAGGATGGATCACAGGTCATGCCGAATTAGACTATTACACCAACGGGTCTGTATGGCCAGGGATAGCAGGCAAAAGCATTGAAAGCAAAGGCTGAGACAGGTGAGGGGTTAAGCTAACCAGATCAGAGCAACCACTGGCAGGCGTGTAATCTAGGGCTGAGAAAGGACTTGGTTGGGGAACTGTTAGAGTACACCCTTGCTAGGTTGATGTTCCCATGGGAGAGTGCAGGGGCTAGAGTAGCGGCATTGTTCTGGTCAGGATATGGTCACAATCTCCCTTGGCACAAGTGTGCACTGGGGCTGGGAGCACTAAGCTGGGCTAGATGCCAGCACCATCTGGTGCTATGGAGGACATGGGTAGATGTAGGATGGACTAGGCTGGGTCTCTGTCCCCTACTGAGCCATGTGTGAGCAGTGTCTGGGAATGGACAAGACTTGGCAGGGCTGAAATATGGAACAGTAAGAACCAGAATGAATTTGAAGACTAGCAAGGAGGGTTGGCCCATGGACCCACCAGTATGTGCAAGATCTGATATAGGGAGAGAGATTCTGATGGAGAAGTTTGGGACACAGTCCCTACTGCTGAGCACAGGAACCACGATAGGGAGCAAACCAGACCAGGCCAGGATTAGCTGCCTACCAGCATACATTTGGCATAGGTCAGGGGCACACCAAGCTAAACCAGTTCATATCACCTGCTGGTGAAACTGAGCACCAGAACAGAGTGTGTGCCAGGCCAGTTTCAGTCATAACACAGACCAGTGCACATTACGGAATGGTGAGGTGAGCCATCCCAGATGTGGTCACAATGCCCAAACAGCACACTTGAGAACCAGGGAGGGAGGAGGCAAAGCCAGCAGGGGTAATGTGGCCTTCCCTGCTAGACAACCACTCCCACTGAACAGTGTATGTTGGGATGGAGTAGACCAGACCAGGCAGTGCTACAACACCCGTGGTCCTCATGTGAGCTAGATTAGGAAAAAGCCAGGTTGGGCTGACTGTACCAATTGGTGCAAGCAAAAATTAGTGTGGGTGAGGGTTGGTTGGGCTTTACCGCAGCATCAGCTGGCAGAGGCTGGCACTAGGGCTAAATCTGTCAAGTTAAACTCCAGAAACCACCTGGAGAGTGCATAACGTGGGAGTGGCCTAGGAGGGAAATGTTGGGCACCTCCTTCTAGGGTTACCACTCCCACTGGAGAGCATGTAAACCAGGACAGGGGCTGAGGTTGCTAGGCAGAAAGATAACCACCAGTATATGTGTTGGCTATAGTAGGTTTGGTTGGGTTGAACTAGGCTTCAATGCCGATTGACATGTACAAGAGCTAAATGGGGTGTGGGACATACTGGCATGCATGAGAACCAGGGTAGGGGACAGGCCTGGTAGGAGTTATTGGGAATCGCCCCAACTAGGTTGAAGCTCCCACTAGTTTGCGTGAAGACTGAGTATGAAGTGGGCAGGATCGGGCTGAACTACAACACCCTTCGGTTCATGTGGAAGACAGGGCTGGAAACAGAACTGACCCAGCAATTGCAACTACCAGCATGTGCATAAGCTGATTGGTGTGACGGACGGTTCTGTACCCTGTACTGGCAAGCACACACAAGAATCAGGTCTGGGATCACCTCAGGTAAGGTTTCTTTGGAGATCCCTCCAACTGAACTGCTGATCTCAGAACCCCAACCATGAAGAGACTATGTCAGCCAGTGGATTCAGCAATTCAGAACTATTGAACTATCAAAAGTGCTTGAGCAGGACCTTGGGAGCATGCCTCACATTGGGGACCAGGGATGGGTGGGAGGTTGGGTGGGGCTTCTCCCTTTGTTTCTCCCCTGACCTCAGATAAAGGGGAAAAAATGATATTATTGTGGAAACAATGGTCTTACCCACTTTCCTGTAGCTCTTGGCCCTTTGTACCCTAATCGACTAAGTAAAAAAAAAAAATAATAATTATGTCCATCCCACCCATAAACCTGTCCTATCCCTAAGCGTAGACTTATCTCTAACCATAGCTCTATGTCTAATACCAAATGAATATTAGAACATAACCCTCATCCTGTCCTAACCCTGACACTTCCCCTAACTCTAATCCTAACCCTCACACTAAGTCTAACACCAAGTGTAGCCCTAGCCCTAACTCTAATCCGAGCTCTAAATCCTTACACTATCCTTTGCTTTAGTCTTAATGCTAACCTTGCTCTAACTATAACCATTAAGATTTCACTAACATTAACTAACATGAACACCAATCATAGCCATAATCCTAACTCTAATCCTAAGTTTCATTCCTACCCAAACCTGTTCTAACGCTAACTCAACCCTAAGAGTAAAACCAAATCACAGCCTTAACACTATCACTAAATGTAAGCCTAAATATAGTACCAGTTTCACTTTAGTCCTAATTCTAGCCTTAGCATTACCTTAGCACTTGCCTTAATTACAGCCCTAATACTAACACGAATCTCAATTCTAGTGACAATTGTAGCAGTCCAAAGTTTAATACTAACCTATCCTAACATTACAATTGTCCTTAACCCTAACTGTAATCCTAACCCTAGTGACAATCAAATCTCTAGCCTTAATTCTTTAAAAAAATTTTTTTATTATTATTACAAAGATATATACAGAGGAGGAGAAATAGAGAGGACGATCTTCCATCTGATGATTCACTCCCCAAGTGAGCGCAACAGCCAGTGCTGTGCTGATCTGGAGCCAGGAGCCAGGAGCCAGAGGCCAGGAACTTTCTCCAGGTCTGCTACGTGGGTGCAGGGTCCCAAAGCTTTGGGCCGTCCTCGACTGCTTTCCCAGGCCACAGGCAGGGAGCTGGATGGGAAGTGGAGCTGCCAGGATTAGAACTGACGCCCATATGGGATCCTGGTGCATTCAAGGCAAGAACTTTAAACACTAGACCATGCCGCTGGGCCCCTCTAGCTTTAATTCTAATAGCAGTCCTAACTTTTACTGTAAAAATAGCCCTAGTTCTAATCATTTTTTAAATTTTGAAGGTATTTTTATTTTTGGCGCTTTTTATGTGATTGGTTAAGGTGATAAGGGTTGCAAGAAGGTGGATGAGATTACCATTTCCAAGTTCTCTTGTTTTTATTTCCTTCCTGCATCTAGGGGAAAGGAGGAGCCTAATTCTAATCTTAACCCTAACACTAATACCTGTCATAGACCTACCCTTTCTCTTTTTTCTTAAAGATTTATTTTTATTATTTTTTTTATTGGAAAGGCGGATATACAGAGAGGAGAGTCAGAGAGGAAGGTCTTCCGTCCAATGATTCACTCCCCAAGTGAGCTCAACGGCTGATGCTATGCCAGTCCGAAGCCAGGAGCCTCTTCCGGGTATTCCACGCGGGTGCAGGGTCCCAAAGATTTGGGCCATCCTCGACTGCTTTCCCAGGCCACAGGCAGGGGGCTGGAAGGGAAGCGGTGCTGCTGGGACTAGAACTGGCACCCATATGGGATCCCGGGCGTGCAAGGCGAGGACTTAAACACTTGCGCCACCGCGCCGGGCCCATCCTACCCTTTCTCTTAATGCTAACCCAAATACTATCCCTAATCCTTGCACATCTATACCATTATCCCTAACCATAATACTAACCAGATCCTCATTCCAAAATTTAAAAAAAAAAATCTGGAAAATTAAAAAAAAAAATTTTAATTGGAAAGTCAAACTTAACCTGATGTGAAAATCAAGCAAGATTTCTGTGTACTAGCAAGAAACAGATACTGAACAATATTGAGATACAAAATACAGACCGTAAAATGAACCTCTGTAAGGGAAATAAGATTGCACAGATTTATACAGTATTGTCAAATATTCTTCACTTCTGCATTTTAAAAAAATCAAATGACCTAATGGCAAAAAGCCAAACAAAGAAGGAAATTTCCAGGATCAATCAAGTATTCAGTGAATTGTAAAGATTTATTTATTTTTATTGGAAAGTCAGATAAACAGGAGGAGAGACAGCAGGGTCTTCCATGCAAAGATTCAGTCCCCAAGTGGCCAATTGGAAGCCAGGAGCCAGGAGCTTCTTCCGGGTCTCCCATTCGGGCACAGGGTCCCAAGGCTTTGGGCCGTCTCTGACTGCTTTCCCAGGCAACAAACAGGGAGCTGGAAGGGAAGCAAGGCTGCTGGGATCAGAACTGTTGCCCATATGGGATCCCGGGCGTGCAAGGTGAGGTCCTTAACCACTGCGCTATCACGCCAGGCTGGAACATTCAGTGAATTATAACTCGTTTAGGGCATCAGCACACAATTTGGGAATTCCAGATTTCAACAGCATATTTAACCACAGGATAGCTGAGAGGCCAGGAGTTGGACTTATCTGAGAGGTGACAGCGAACCCTGCTGTTGGAAGTCTCAAGCTGCAACAGTTGAGACTTCTTCAGACCTGAGGTGCTGCTCCGCCCCTCACTCCTTCTCCCACCAGAAACCCAAGTCAGGACACATGTTCTTTGCAGTTCTAATAACAGCGAATCATCTGACGCCATGCATACTCTTGTGCAAATGGTCCCATCACGAGCCTCCAGGAAGTCCTGTATAGCCACACAGAATTTTTTTTTTTCCTGGTGCCGCCATATTCCTGGTTTGGGCTTGTGGGAAAGGCTCCAGGTGGCTGAGCCAGTGCTGCCCTGTGAGCTCCCTCCCCACAGGAGCCTCTGCAGGACCCCTGACTGGTGAGAAGCTGGAAAGGGTGAGTGTGTGAGAGCATCTCCTGAGGCCCCAGGCGGGCAGGGTCCAGGAGGGGGACCTTGGGGTCCTCACTCTGCAGCACTGACCTTGAGCTTCAGGTCTCATATTTTTCCAAATTGTGCAGTGAGAAGGAGACAGTGATCAGAATTTTTCACCTTATTTTCTTTCTTTTTCTTTTTTTTTTCTTTTAGAAATTTATGTTTTTTGAAAGATTTATTTATTTTTATTGGAAAGACAGATATACAGAGAGGAGGAGAGACAGAGAGGATAACTTCGTCCAATGATTCACTCTCCAGGCAACCGCTGGAGCCGAGCTGATGTGAAGCCAGGAGCCAGGAGCTTTCCACCAGGTGTCCTACCTGGGAGCAAGGTCATAAGGCCCTGGGCCGACCTTGACTCCTTTCCCAGGCCACATACAGGTAGCTGGATGAGAAGCAGGCTTGCTTGGATTAAAACCTACTCCCATATGGGATCCTGGCACATTCAAAGGAGGACTTTAGCTTCTAGGACACTGTGCACCCCACTGGGCTCATCATTTTTTTTTTTTTAATTGGAAAGTCAGATTTACTGACTGGGAGAATGAAACAGAGAAATATCTTCCATCCCCTGATTCACTCCCAAAGTGGCCCCAGCAGACGGAGCTGAGCTGATTTTAAGCCCGCAGCCAGGAGCTTCTTCCAAGTCTTCCACGTGCGTACATAATCTCAAGGCCCTGGAGTGTCCTGTAAAGCTTTTCCAGACGACAAGCAGGGAGTTGTATGAGTAGTGGAGCAGCCAGGACATGAACTGGTGCCCATATGGGATCCCAGTGCGTGCAAGGCTTATTGTCTTGTATCTTCAGCCTGTAGTGCCTGTGACAGGCCTGTGTGAAGTGAGACAGTAGATTAAAGAGTTTGCCTTTACATCTCTGCACAGTAAATAAGCAAAACTAAATTAAGCTTCAAATGTCTTAGTACATCTCCTTTTAGCTAACTTAAGTGCATACATTTTATCAGAATATCCTCAATTTGTGACCCTGCCCACCCTCCTTGAAACATTTACATGGTCCTCAATACACCCTTTTTGTTTTCTTGAGTTTCAAAACTATAACAAACACTAGCAACTTAACTTCTGGCTAACTCATTCCCCCTGAAAAATAGAAGTAGAATGGGGGGTTGCCATTCAGAGTGGCAGCTGATACCCTAAAACAGGAGGGCATCTATTACGTTGTATCTATTTTATAAGCTAACCCATTGGAGCATTAATACCTTTTTTACCCATCCGCAGTGCCATTCCTTGGTGGCATAATAGCATCATCTAGTTAGAAGGTAGCACTGAAGGGGCAATGTAGAGGTGGTTGCTGCACTCTGGGTTCTCTCAGCCTCACCAAGGAATAAAACCTTTGTAAAGGCCCAGGTAAATCCTAGGACAGTGTGCTTGGGATACGCAGCAGTTTCATTTTGCGTCCACAAGTTGATTTAGTCAAAGGATAATTTGTACCAAGTCTCTTGGTGAAGCTAAAATTGTGATGGCCTGTTTGTGGGTGTATTTGTGATAGGTTTCATGTTATTTCAGAGAATATGTGCAGTGGCCCAGTTCTGATGGAAGAGAGGGTTTATAATTTTTTTTAAAAGATTTATTTTTTATTGGAAAGGCGGATATACAGAGAAGAGAGACAGAGAGGAAGATCTTCCGTCCGATGATTCACTCCCCAAGTGAGCACAACGGTCGATGCTATGCCGGTCTGAAGCCAGGAGCCTCTTCCGGGTCTCCTACGTGGGTGCAGGGTCCCAAAGCTTTGGACCATCCTCGACTGCTTTCCCGGGCCACAGGCAGGGGGCTGGAAGGGAAGCGGGGCTGCCGGGACTAGAACTGGCGCCCATATGGGATCCCGGGCATGCAAGGCGAGGACCTTAACCACTTGCGCCACCGCGCCGGGCCTGAGGGTTTATAAATTTGAGTGTATCTGACTTGTTTTAAAAAGTTACTGTCTTTTGTGTTCAGTATCTGTGGCAAGGATCTTAGGACTGGGGGATTTACTTGGACAAAAAATAGCACTGATTCTTCATTGCAAGCCACTGCCAGATCCTAGAGAGTCTGTGCTAATGAGCTGGCTCTGGGTGGGGTCCCTGGATAACTGTTTAAATGGGACAAGAGACCAGAGAGAGCCGGTACCTGCTATCCAGTAGCATTAACCTGCACCTGTGTAGATACCGAGCCTTGACCCCGAGGCATCTACTAACTCCAGGTGATGAAATAATTAAATTGTTTTGTAATTATTCCATGGTGGTAAATTGGTATTAATGAAACATAGCACATCTGGTGTTAGAAGGGATAAAAGAAAATCTCAGTGGTCATAACCTTAACTTGGTTAGGAACAGGTGGCTGCACAAAAGAGCTAAGATGCTGGAGGAGACACTGCAGGCTGTGAGGAGTTCCCAGGTCCACACTGTCACATTTCTGGCTGCTTAGAATTCCCTCCATCAGTGCAGTGAGCCCCCCTGGGCACTGTGTCCTCAGTGAGAGTGATCCCCAAGGCC
This sequence comes from Ochotona curzoniae, assembly GCF_017591425.1. Taxonomy (NCBI): domain Eukaryota; kingdom Metazoa; phylum Chordata; class Mammalia; order Lagomorpha; family Ochotonidae; genus Ochotona; species Ochotona curzoniae. The sequence goes on along the minus strand of NW_024466513.1, from coordinate 109,229 downwards.
TGGGAACTTGAGGAAGCTGCTGAGTGTGGGTCTCCCTGTGAAGTGTAAGCAGGCTGCTTCCCAGAGCTCATTCTCTGTCATGTCCTGGTGCTTTGATTTCCATTTTGCTCACTTAGGTGGGAATGGTGTGCTCTGATTGGGATGTTACATCTTTGCTTTCTTGCATGGAACCTGAGTTTATGCAGTGGTCTCAGAGAAACAAAAAAAATTTTAAAAATTATTGACAACTTTATCTTCTGCCAAGTTTCAGTAAGATGGTAAGCAATATGAACTGAATGTGCAGGTGAGAGAATGCCTTTTCAGTTCAGGTCTTGGTCTTTTTACCTCTGTCCACTGAATTGACCAATTGGCCTGACCCAGCAATTGCTGCCATATATAGAGCGATCCAGCAGATGGGAAATCTATTGTTCAAATAAATAAATAAACCTTAAAATATATATGTTTGCTTATTTTCATGTTAGAGTTACAAAGTGAACGGGAAAGAGATCTCCTCTCCATTGGCTCCCTCCGCAGATGGCCAAATTGAGCAGTCCTGGACCAAGCTGAGTCCTGGAGCCTGTGGCTTCCTCCAGGTCTTGCATGTGGGTGATCAGGGCCCAGGCACTTGGATGATCTTTCACTGCTTTTCCCAGGAGATTAACAGAGAGCTGGGCTGAAGCGGAACAGTTGATTCCATATGGGATGCTGGTGTTGCAGTGGGCAGCTTTACATATTATACCCAAATGCTGGTCTTTGCTTTAGCTTTTAATACTGGTGACAATATTTTGTTGTTTTTTACTTCTCATATGCTAATTCATGGCAAGTGTTTACCTATGTAATAAAATTCTTAGGTTACAAATTATGGATCAATTCTGATGGTGCATGACGTATTGGTAGGATGCAAGGATTGGAGTCTAAGATTTCCTTTATGTGCACTTATTTATTTTGTGTTTTTCTAGGACTTTGACTTTATTTTCTTCATGTGGTATTAACTGGTATCTGTGTGCTCACATTGCTCAGTATCGCCACCACTGGCTGGGCGCTGATACTGTAGCATTAACTTGTCCTGATTAGTGCCAGCCTGTGTTTGACATCAAATGATGGAACAATTTTTCAACCACTCTCCCAGATGCCCACACCTCCTCATTCTGAGCATCTTGTAGGATTGAATTCTCTGTCCTTTATTGAGATACCAAGGCTATGTGTCTCCTAAATTTTTGTTGCTATAGTTTCCCTAGAGTCTGTAATCTACAAATAATCTACACCCAATTATAAATAACACTGTACCATTTCTTGAGAAGTTCATGTGTGGTTCAAGTTGTGGTCCCAATTTTTTCACCTATCCTGCATGTATTTTTCTGTGATTCATTTTGTTTATTGTAAATTCTAACAATTTTGTTCATCATTTTAAATAAACATAGGTGTGGGAGTGGAGAAAGTGAACGCTTTTATCAAACATTCTTTTCTTTCAGTGACTTGATAGCCAAAAATCCACGTTGTATATTTTGATTAATTTCTCTGTTATTTGTTTAAGAGAATGTGAGAGGCATTAGAATCCCGATTCACTGGTCTGTTTCCCACATGCCTGCAGTTACAAAGTCTGGATCAGAGCTAAAACTGGGCGCTGAGAACTCAATGTAGGTTTTTCCTGTGGATAGCAGAACCCCAGTGCCTTAAGCCATTGCCACTGCTTTCCAAGGGCTGCTTTAACAGGAAGCTGGAATCAATATCAGAAATAGGAGTGGAACTCAGGTATTACAATGGAAGTTACAACTTCCTTACCTGCTAGGCTAAACATTCAAATGCTTTTCTTCACCTTTTTTAATAGAGATGCATTGTTCAATTGTGAATACCTTACCTGTACTTTGACAGCAGTATTAAAATGAATAAAAGGAGGGTATGGGTGTGGTGGAATGAATGCATCTCACTTCAGTGCACTCATTTCAAGTCCTGGCTACTCCATCCTTTCAATCTAGCTTTTTTTTCCTTTGTTTTTTTTTTCTTTGTTAAGATTTATTTTATTTATTGGAAAGTCAGATATACAGAGAGGAGGAGAGACAGAGAGGAAGATCTTCCGTCCGATGATTCACTACCCAAGTGAGCGCAATGGCCGATGCTGCACTGATCCGAAGCCAGGAACTACAAACTCCTTCCGGGTATCCCAAGGGGGTGCAGGGTCCCAAAGCTTTGGGCCGTTGTTGACTGCTTTCCCAGGCCACAAGCAGGGAGTTGGATGGGAAGTGGAGCTGCCGGGATTAGAACCGGCATCCATATGGGATCCCAGCACGTTCAAGGCGAGGACTTTAGCCAGTAGACTATGACGCCGGGCCCCAATCTAGCTTTTTGCTAATGCAACTGAGAAGCTTCTGGTGGTGGCATACGTGCATATCTCCCACCCACATGTGAGATGCATGAGGGGGACCTGGAGTCAATCTGATACAGCCACAGCAATTTTTCTGTTATTCTTCTTTTAAGTGAATAGACGCATTATAATTAAAGTGTAACTTTCCATCTAGGTTCAAGGTTAGTTTTGCAGCAGTGGCATGCACACAATGCCAGGAAACATCATTGTAACTCAAGTGCAGGGTGAGCGAGAGGCTCAATGAGAAAAGCAGCCCTTGCTTTTAATTACAGGGTTTCATATGTTTAAATAATCCTTGTTCTGGTTGTTGTGAGATAACATGTTACACTTCTGCATGCAATGCCAGCATCCCATGTAAGAGTCAGTTATAGTCTGATGTTCAATTTCGGATCTATTTCCCTGACACTGTGCTTGAAAGATAGCAGAAAATGTCCCAAATGCTTGGATGCCTGCAGCCCTCTGGAGGATCGGAATGGCATGCGTGGCTCCTGGTTTTGTCCTGGACCTTGCTGGTTATTGTGGCCATATGAGGGTTAAACAGGTAGAGGGAAGATCTCAGTCTGTCTTTTTGATTCTTGCTCTGGAATTCTCACATTTAAGCAAGTGGATAAATTGTTTTTAAAGGATTAAAACGGGCCTGGTATGATAGCCTAGTGGATAAAGTCCTTACCTTGCATGTGCCAGGATCCCATATGGGCACTGGCCCGTGTCCTAGCTTCTCTACTTCCTATCCTGCTCCCTGCTTGTGAACAAGGAAAGCAATAGAGGACAGCCCAATGCCTTGGGACCTTGCATCTGCATGGGAGACCTGGAAGAATTTTTTGGCTCCTGGCATCATATCTGCTCAGCTCCTGCTGTTGTTGCCACCTAAGGAGGAACAGCTGGTGGACGATCTTCTTTCTGTCTTTCTCTCTGTAAATCTGGATTTGCAATGAAAAGAAATGAATATTTTTAAAAATACGGTAAAGAATTTAACTATTTTATACTGTGTAGATTGGAACTGTTTGTTTCTTTTAGATAGCTCATTGTTATTGTGATGGGATGATTCAGAGTTTAATAAGTTCTGTTGAATTTTGATCAGCCTGTATTTGAACACTATCGTAAGTTGCAGTGCAGTATTTGAGTACCTTGACAGCCTCAGCTGTATAAACCAGGTGTCCAGGCTTTCTTTGTTTTTACAGCACACAGGGTGCTACATTCCAGTTCTCTGCATAAGCTTATCCTATTGTGAACTGTAGTCATCACGCACTGGGATGGGACACTGGATCTTGTTCCTGCTCTCTTACTTTCTTTGCTACCTGTTCTACCTCTTTCCAATCCCCAGGCCTCACGTTTCTCAACCTGTAATAATCACCATTCTAACTTTGCAGCCATGATTTTGTGACTTCTCTATACATGATAACATGCTACATTTATTTATACATTTGCCTTATTTTATCATATCCACTTTCATCTATTTTGCAGCAAATAACAATATTTCATTCTTTTTAATGGCTGAATGCAGTCTTGGCATTCATTAGGTTTCTTATTTTTTTTTAAAGATTTATTTTTATTATTATTTTTTTTATTGGAAAGGCAGATATACAGAGAGGAGAGACAGAGAGGAAGATCTTCCGTCCGATGATTCACTCCCCAAGTGAGTGCAACGGCCGATGCTATGCCGATCTGAAGCCAGGAGCCTCTTCCGGGTCTCCCTCGCGGGTGCAGGGTCCCAAAGCCTTGGGCCATCCTCAACTGCTTTCCCGGGCCACAGGCAGGGAGCTGGAAAGGAAGCGGGGCTGCTGGGATTAGAACCGGCGCCCATATGGGATCCCGGACGTGCAAAGTGAGGACTTAACCACTTGCGCCACCGTGCTGGGCCCTAGGTTTCTTATTAATAAGATCGGGGGAACAAGTGAAATCTAGAATCAAAAAGAATTGAGTATCTTCATTCCTATTTCTGTGCCTTTTATTTCCTTTCCTTGTCTACTTCCTTTGGGAACAGTTTAAGTTGAATAACAGTGAAACATTGGCATTCTTATTTGGTTGCATATTTTAAAGGAAATAGATCTTTATGCTTCAATTGAGATATATCTAATATTTGTAGGTTTGCTCAACTTACATGTATGCATGTTATTATGAAGCAAATGTAGAATTTTATTGAATGTTTTCTGTACGATGTTATTAGTGCTGCTTATTTTTCATCCTGCTTATGTGAAATACTTGTTTTGCTGATTTGCACTTCTTGTCCCATTTTCTATATCCTTGGATTAGATGTGTACCTTGTTTGATAGGTGTGGGTGTATTAACATGTTGTTGGATTCATTTTATGTGTATTATATTAAGAATTTTACCTTCATATTTATCAGTTTTCCTAGTCTGTGGTATCCTTAACTAGATTTTTAGGGTATAAAAAGTATTTCAGAGGAAGAATTAAATAAATATACAGAACACCAAATGTGCTGCAGTGGAGGTTGTATTTTTACTGAGTAATTCCATTGTGCTTTGTAGGTTAAGATCTTCCAACTTCTGAATCAGTCTAGTATTGGAATCCTAGCATTGTTGGCCTCAGTGTAAGTTTGGAACTATTTTCTGCCTTTCAGATGTTTACAACAATTACAGAAACTTTGGTGTTAATTGGTTAATTTAGTAGTGAAGACACCTGATTGTATTTACAGTTTTCATTACTGACCCAGTGCTGTTACTTATTATTGCTTTTGTCAGTTTTTTAATGACTTAATTATTTTTATTTGAAAGGTAGGTTTACAGAGAGAATAAGAGAGAGAAAGATCTTCCATCCAATGATTTCTTCCCCAAGTGGCTGCAATGGCCAGAGCTGAGCCTATCCAAAGCCAGAAGCTTCTTCTAGGTCTCCTTGCATGTGCAGGGTCTCAACACTTTGTGTCATCCTCACTTTCCCAGGTCACAAGCAGGGAGCTGGATGGGAAGTGGAGAACATCTGGGAATGAACTGTTCCCAAATGCGATCACAGAACAAGCAAGGCTAAGACTTTGGCCACAAGGCTACCATGCTGGGCCCTTGTCAGTTTTTTTGTTAATGTCTTTCTTTATTTTTATTTTCTTAAATTGTTTTGTATGGACAATGTTTACATAGTTGATTAGGGCACAAAGGATCAAGGACTACAGGAAAGTGATAAGACTATTGTTTCCACATTAGATTTTTAATGTCTTTCTGAATCAGTTTGGTAAGCTTATAAGTAACCAGAAATTAACTTTTTCTAACAAGTGGTTTGTTTATAACTACTGTTATTAGTCCCTAGAGATCCATTGTATTTTTTTTCTCGGTGATGATTTATATTATGTATATAAAGATAGAGTTATAGAGAAAGAGGGAGAGTTAGAGAGATCTCCATTTGCTTTATCCCTCTCCAAATGACCACAATGGTTAAAGCAGGGCCAGGTTAAAGGCAGCAATCATTAGATTTTTCCAATTCTCCCACATCAGTACAGGGACTCAAGCCCCTGGGACATCCTCTGCATTCCTACGTGCTCTAGCAAGGACCTGGATCAGAAATGAAGCAGCCAGGACTTGAAGTAGCATCTACATGTAATGGTCACATCACAAGCAGTGGCAGAACCCACTCTGTCACAGACAGTCCTGGTGCAGAAATAAAGGTACTTCCATGATAGCAATTTTAGTATGTTCCTTTTCTTTTTGATGTTATGTATTTAAGTCTACTTTTTTCTTCATCTAGCTAAAGGTTTGTTTATTTTGTCTTTTCAAAAAAATCAGTGTTTCCATTGTCTTCAGTATTGCTTAATATACTTTATTCATTTCTTCAATCTTTATTTTGAATTTTCTTTTAGTATTCCTAGATGTGGCTTTTAATTTTTCTGGGACTTGGAGATCATTACTCAGGTTGCTTATTTGACGTTTAGTGGTTGTTGCTGTTGTTTAGGTGTTGGCCATTAAAAGTCATTACCTTTGATTTCTATTTTTTTCTGATGATGGTGAGATATTTCTCTTTGGTTGTCAGAACTATGGAGTATGCTTTGGTTGCCATCACAATATGGGGTATGTGTCTTGAATTACAGTAATTCATTTCTTAAGCTTATTTTTTATAAAGAATCACAACTTTAAATTGGAAAGTCAGATTTACAGAATGAAGGAGAGAAAAAGATCTTTGATCTGCTGATTCACTTCCCAAGTAGCTGCAATGGCCAAAGGTCAGCTGATCCATAGCTGGGAGCCAGGAGCTTCTTCCAGATCCCTCATGTGAGTGCAGACTCCTCATGCTTTAGGCCATTTTGACTGCTTTAACATGCTACAAGCAGAGAGCTAGATGGGAAGCAGAGTATCTGGAACATGAATCTGTGCCCTTATGGCATCCTGGCACATACAAGGCTAGGACTTTAGCCACTCGGCTACCATACTGGGCTAGTTATTACCTTCTTAAAAGTGTTGTCTCAACATAGAGTCACATTGGTGGCCCACCCTTCATGATATATAATATAGGGAGACCCATTTCGATCTATACCAGTTAGAAGGGACCCAGTGATCTGCCCCCAAAGAATGATTTTAGAAGTGGATTTGGTTTTTGAAATCAGTGTTATGATTGCTCATAGTTTCATCTTAAATATTATCTCTGTCAGCATTGGTTCTTGCATATCTATATCCACACATACTCAGAACACCTATCTATGCATATATAAACTGTTCTTAAGATGTTTGATAATCATATACAGGCAATCATAGCATAATACACAAAAAATATCAAGTAGGAAGAATGATAAGAATTACCAGGTGCTTTGGGCACAGCACAATGGCTCAGTGCTTAATGTCCTCGCCTTGCACACCCGGGATCCCATATGGGCGCCGGTTCTAATTCCGGCAACCCCGCTTCCCTTCCAGCTCCCTGCCTGTGTCCCGGGAAGGCAGTCGAGGACGACTCAAAACTTTGGGACCCTGCACCCGCGTGGGAGACCCAGAAGAGGCTCCTGGCTTCGGACCGGCATAGCATTGACTGTTGTGCTCAGTTGGGGAGTGAATCATCGCACGGAAGATCTTCCTCTCTGTTTCTCCTCTCTGTTTATCTGCCTTTCCAATTAAAATTTAAAAAAAAATCTTAAAAAAAAAAGAATTACCATGTGCTAATTAACATTTATAGTTCTGAAATATAAACTTTAAAATTTGAGAAATTAAGCAATGCAAAACCCATACATAACAATCCTACTGCACAATCAACATGAGTACATGGGACTAAATGAAACATGGAATGATGCATTTCCAAAAGTATAAACCTAATACCATTGTAGTACAATTCTAGCTAATGCTTGTTTTTTTGCATTATCTACTAAATTAAATGATAAATTAATACAGGATTTCTGCTCTTTGATAAGCAATTGTAATACTCAAGTTTTCAAATTTATTTGTCAACACACACACTGATATTGCCCATTTAATGAACTAGGGATGACATTTGCAAGATTAAAAAGAAAATTTGTATTCTAGTTATAAGTTTACAAATTTTTATATTCTTAATACAGTCAATACCTTCAATGTGCACAAATAATGTGGTTCATTCATGGGAGATATATCATTGAATGTAATTTTCTTTTAGCTGGTGTGTCCCACTTGTGTGGCAATTAGAGAGATGTAAATTCACAGAGTATACAAACACTCATGAGAGAGTAGAAAGAACAAAAAGGCCCTCATTCACTAACTAAACTCTCTCCATGACCTAAGGGTGGGCAATTCTAGGCTTGGCCCTGTCCAATCTGGCAGCAAAAAATCCTATTGCTGTTTCCCATGTAGATATCAGCAGCCCAGTCCCTGGCATCATTCCCTGTCATTTCAGATGTATAATTATACAGCTGATCAGAAGCAGAGTGATTGTACAGAAACTGGTGTTCTGATAACAGGATGCCAACATTATAGTAGTGGTTCAAATAGATTTTAAAGAAAAGAAAGAATTCTTATGAAGCTTCTCAAAATGGTGTCAAAGATACAGCAAATGAAGACATATTTGAAGGAAATTCAAGATTTGACCAAGGCAGACAGACTCAGTGTTATTTGAACCTAGACGTGATTCCTCCCACCCACATCATGGCTAGATGAGGTGGGAAGTACACTCCAGGCAATTGCAACTGAGAACACAGACCTCCACCTCCTGCTGATTGCCAGCAGATGACATCTCTGCTTTTTCTGTGCTCAGTTGCCTGTTGCTAGAACCATGCTCAGGCTGAGTGGTGCTGAGAGGTATGGGCCCCGGTCCTGCTAGGGTGATGAGGCTCTTTATTGAGAATGAGGACACCTAGATCCCATCTTCACCATATACAGTGTACACTGTGGCTGAATTTCTTTCTTTCTTTCTTTCTTTCTTTCTTTCTTTCTTTCTTTCTTTCTTTCTTTCTTTCTTTCTTTCTTTCTCTCTCTCTCTCTTTCTTTCTCTCTCTCTCCTTCTTTCCTTCTTCCTATAAACATTCTTTTAAAATATATTTTTATTTGAAAATAGGATTACAGAGAAAGAAGCAGAGAGAAAGAGAGTTATTCCACCTGTAGTTCACTGCCTAAAGTAGCTGAAAGTGGACTGGTCTTGGTTAGGAGCCTCCCACATGGGCTAGGAGCCAAAAGACTTAGGCCATCCTGACATCTTTCCTAGCCATTAGCAGGGAGCTGGATTGTAAGCGGAGCAGCTGAAGTTGAAGCAGCACCCATATGGGATGTCAGCACTGATGGTGGATGCTTAGCCACAGGATGCTGGTGCCATCTTGTTGTGTGTGTTTGTTTTAGAGGCCAGAACAGAGAGCGTGGAGAGAGAGTATTCTCAGAAGCTGGTTCCCTACCCAAATTGTTGATGCACATTAGGCTAAGTTAAAACCAGAAGCTAATGAGGCAGATATGGCAGCACAGCAAGTTTGACAAGTGATTTTTGAATACCTGACTTTTGTTTGAAGAATGCCAGAATGACTACATGTAAATCAGCAGCTTCCTGCTAATATTCTTGGATAGACATCAAAAATATCCCACCAAACTGGGTTTTTAACTATCCCTATCAGAGCATGGATAGAATTCCTCATTTTTAGCTTGGACTTGTCTCAGCTTGGCTGTTGTGTTTGAGGAACATGAAACATCATCTGTAAGCTCTTTTGCATTTCAGATCAATTAAATAATTGTTACTATTTGGAAGTTTTGTGTTAAATCTAAGTATTACACATAACTGAAATGTCTACTTGAACTTCACATTTCAGTGATCCCCCGAGGTGGACTTGTGCAGGCAGCTGTAATGGAATCAGGCATGGTGCTTGCATTCAAATCAGGCACTCTGGGTTGTGTTGGTCCCAAGAAGAAAGTTTATCACTATGATCAACTCCAACAGTTTTTAGAAGGTAAAAATAATTGAAAGTTCATGGTGGTGATGATCATAATGGAAAAATAATGTGTTTAAATTTTAAACTTTCTGATGAGTTTTTAGATGATTTTTTTAAAAGATTTATTTTGTTTTCATTGCAAAGTCAGATATATAGATGAGGAGACAGAGAGGAAGATTTCCTGTCCAATGATTCACTCCCTAAGTTACCGCAGTTGCCGGAGTTGCTTCGATCTGAATCTAGGAGCCAGGAGCTCTTCCAGGATTCCCTTGTAGGTGCAGGGTCCCAAGGCTTTGGGCCGTCCTTGACTGTCTTCCCAGGCCACAAGCAAGGAGCTGGATCGGAAATATGGGCACGGGGATTAGAACCGGCACCCATACGGGATCCCGGCACATTCAAGTGAAGACTAGCTGCTACGCCACTGTTCCAGACCCTTTAGATAAATGTTGCAATTAATTATTTCAATATTTTCAAGTGTATTTACTATGTCAAACTCCTCACTAAACTTGATTTTCATCTATAGGCAATGTTGGATATTTATATGTTGACATGAATATAAATATAACAGTAAGGGGTGGTCACATGAATTACATGAATTACAATGATTGTTTCTGATGCAAGAGTTTTTGGGGAAAGGGAAACATTAATGTGTTTATCTTTTTAACAATGGGATTATAAAGTGAGTTAGTTTCTTTTTTCTTAAAGTATGGTCAGAAACCAAAGGTATATGGGAAAATTTTTAGTAGAAATGAATCAACAAGACAAACCTTTAGGACTCGCACAGTTGTGTTGTATGTTAGACCACTGCTGGACATACTGTACAGAATATTGCAGTGCCAGGGGGTAAGGAAAAGCCAGAGCCCATGGAATTTTATCATACATTACAGAGAAAATGGAGGGGATAAAGAAGTAGAGTATCTAAATACCTGGGAATATATCAGTTGTACGAGTGTCTTTGTGAAGTTCCTTTATTTATTATTATTATTTTATGATATAGTTCCATAGGTCATGAGATTTCCCTTGTCCCCTCCCCAATTGCTTCTTCCCCACTGATTTCCCGCATATCATCACTACTGTACAAATCCTCATAAACTGTCACATGCCCATTGCCGTGGGCATGGACCATGGCAGAAAGTGCAGCATCCTATTGTCAAGATATATTTAATAGTTTCATTAATAGTCCATCTTTGATCTGGAAGTAGGGAAGCATACTGCATTGTATCCTCACATCTGGATATGATAAGTCTCCATTTCACAGTTACTGTATTATTCCCTTAAATGAAAAACCACAATACAAAATCAGCAACAGCAATAAAAATAGAAATTTACAACACCATGAATTTCTGCAAAGGTTCAACAGTCCTGAATTGTTGGAGATCCTACCACTCCAAATGTGATGAAATCTCTCCAGACTCCCCTGGCTGAGATGGTCCACTTTAGATTCTCTGTCTGCCCAGATCGTCACTGCCAATGATTGGCTGGGGTAGTTGATCAATTTGTTCTGTACTCTGTTCTCTGCCATGGTACCAGGTGTCCTCTGGAGGCTCTGCCATATCTTCCATGTACATTTGGATATTTTGTCCTCTGCTCTGTCCAAGTCACTAAGGAGTCTCAACTCTGAGACATTTTTCCCATGGTCAGACCATGGAACCTGAAATTCTCTCCATGGTTGAGATTCTGAGTCCAGCGGTTCAGTTGGTAGGAAATCTCCAAATACCTCTCATCTGAGGTCATCCCAGACCTGATTCTTGTGTGTTTTTGCTAAGACAGTGTCCAGCACAGTCTGTCACTGAAATCAGCCTCCGCACACACTGGATGTTGGAATTGCTGGGTCAGTTCTGTCTCCAGCAGCATGTTTTATGCAACTCAATGGGTGTTGGAGTCCAGCCCAATCCTACCCACAACATACTCTGCCTTCACCAAACCAGTGACATCTATAGTCAGAATGATCTGCAATAACCCCCCACCAGGCCTGACCCCTGCCTGGTTCCCATGCTTTCCAATATGTACAGCAGACTGGTTTCATCTGTCCCACTTCCCATTTGGCTCTTTTACATGTTTATCCGCATTAAAGCCCAGTTCATCCCAGCCATCCCCACCATTGAGTCTATACTAGTCCCAGCAGGTGCCACCATCTGTATAGGCATGCTTGCACCTGACAGAATTTGGCCCCTGTGCAGCATCTGCCAGCTGATGCTGCAGAAAAGCCCAACCCACACACACCTGCGCTGGCTTATGCATGTACTAGAAGTTACAGTCAGCCTAGCCTGGCTTTTCCTTGGTCCAGTTCACGTGCAGGCCATCGGCTGTTGTGGCTTTGCCCAACCTGGTCTGTCCCCATCCCAGCTCTCATGCTTACTAGTGGGAGTAGTGGCCCACTAGGGTGTCCCTACAGCCCGTCAAACACACACTGGGTTCATCCCCACCAAACCAGGGGTTTCACATGTGCTAGTTGGGTCTGCATCCCAGTCTGGCATAGCCCTTCTCACCTCGGCATTTGCCATTGGATGCTGTAGTCTGGCCAGGCCAGGCCTACCCCCAATTTCAGCTCACACTGGTGGGGTCTACAGCTTAGCCCATCCCTGCCCTGCCAGCCCGGAGTCCTGGTCCTTGTGTGAACTCACTAGTATTGCGTCCTGACCCAGCCTAACCCACACTCCATTCTGGTACTGGGATTCACCAGTGGATGATATGCCTGACTCAGCTTGTCCTGCCTCTGACCTGTGCTGTTGGGAACCATTCCCTGGTCTGGTCTGGCTGCTCTCTTTCTTGGTTTTTGTGCTCAACTGTAGGGAAAATGTCCCAACTGAGGAGTTTTCCAAGCTCCTCCATCAGGATACCTCCCAATGCCAGATCTTGTGCACACCAGTGGGTCCATGGGCCAGACCTGTTCAGTCCACCTGTTGTCCTAGCTTTTCCTGACCAGCCCTCACCCATTCTGGTTTTTGTTTTTGGTTGCTGCAGCTCATCCCACCCTGGTTCATACCCAGACACAGCTCCAGTGTGGCTCAGCAGGGGCAGAGACCTAGCTTAACCTTTGTTACACCTACCCTGGTTCTCACTATCACTAGTGGGTGCTGGAGTCCACCCAGTTTAATGCATCCAAGACCCAGCCCATATCCATGCTGAGGGACTCTGCAGCCATATCCAGTCCAGACTGCAATCCCCATCCTATCTTTCACTCTCACCAATGGGAATCACAACCTGGCCAGGATGTCCCCTTAAAAATAGAATTGTTCCCATCCACAGATCTTGCATATGCCAGTAGTTGCTCTGGACCAGCCTGGCATAGCCCCTCATGTGTCTTTCCCTTTGCCTTTGGATGTTGCAAACTGGCCTGACCTAGGCAGCCTCCAGTCCCAACTCTCACTGACGGGTGCTGCAACCTGGTTCTGCTCAATCTGTTCCCATCTCTGGGTCATGTAAACTGGTAGGTGTAATGCCCTAGCCCCGTATGAGCAGCACTCTGACCTGGTTTCTGCACTCTTTGGGTGGCTAAGATCTGCTCAGGCCTGCCCGGCCCACCCCCTTCCAAAACCAACCCACATACTTGTGACAGATGGGGCTACCCTGCCTAGCTTGCCCAAAATCTAGGTCCAACTCCTGCACTCACCACTGAGAGCTATGGCCCTGCAGGGGATTTTCCCAGGATCTCCTCCTCAGGCCATTCCCAATCCCAGATACCTCATGCTCCAGCAGGCACTGGACCCTTACCTGGCATAACTTGCCCCTCCATCTTGGCCTTTGGATGAGCTGGTGGATGCTGTGGCACGGCCCACCCTAGACTTGGTTCCAGGATGCACATGTAGGTGCTGCAGTTCAGATTTGCCCAGCCATTTCTTAACTCCAGTTCCTGTGAGTGATAGCAGATTCCATGTTCACATCTAGTGCAACACATCACCACCCCAACTCTTAAGCTAACCAGCATGACATGTATTTCCATAGGTTTGGGCCCACTCATCCCCCCAGATTCTACACCCAGATCTGGTTTTCTTGTGTGCTGGTTAGTGTCATGGCCCTGGCAAATGTTACCTGTCCCTTCTTCCTACACTCAGCCAGGTACTGGGATTTAGCCCTGTCAGACAAGCCCCCAGCCATTGCTTTCTTGTGGGCTGAAGTATGTCCATCAGTGATGATCTACTAACAAACCCATCTCAGGACTATCATGTGGGCTGGTGAATCATTCTTACCCATACCAATGTTCCAATCTCTTCACTCCAAACCACCAGGTCTCAGTCCCCTTTCTTACTGGCAAGTACTTTGGCCCTGTTGTTGGATGTCCTTCAGGATTCATTCCTCACTTACATGTATGGTGTCCTTATCCATGGAAGTCCCAAGGCAATAATTTGTCATCCCTGTGTCTCCAGAGCTTATTGTTTTGCCGCTAACAGGTGGAGCCTGGTGCCCATTGGCTGCACTGGCCCACCGAACTTGAGGTGGTACCAGCTGCTTTTTACATCGTCAGGGCCAGCTCTGCCCCCTGCCCATCAACCTAAAGCAGCTGAAGAAGCAGAAGTTTCACTTTGCATTCCTGGTCCTGAAGTTCTCTTAATGTAATTCTGTATTACTCACCAAGATATATCCACAAATCACTTAACATATGTGTTTTTAGATATAGTATATTCCTTTGTAATCTTTTTTATACATATTATATTTATTTGAAAGGAGGACTACAGAGAAGAGAGAGATGTTCTATCAGCTGGTGGATTCACTCCCAAGATGTCAGGGCTCTGTCATGCTCAGTCCAGCGGCAGGAATCCATTTAGATTTCCTCGGGTTGTTGGAACCTACCCACTCTGTTCCGGGCACAGTAGCAGGATAATGCATTGGACACGGTATATAGCCAGTAGATATAAACAAGGCATTTGGGGATCAGATGTGATCTATCCCAAACTCGTGTATCAGGCCATTCGCTCCTGCAAGTCTGATGGTTTTCTCTGGCTGTCACAGTGACGCAGGTATTTAATAAGGTAACGTAAAAACACTTTTCAAACTATATCACTGTCATATTTATGGGTGTCCTGTGGGCTAAGGCAAATAAAATGGCAAACTGAAGTGGCATTGAAGCTTTAGGAACTGGGAAGTGTCATTGAAGTTTTAAGAACTTTCCATTGGAGCAATTACAAGAAAGTTCTAACCCTGGTGCCCCCCAACTTCCCATCCAGCTCACTGCGTCTGGCCTGTGAAGGCAGTCAAAGATGGCCCAAAGTGTTGGGACCCTACACCAATGTGGAAGTGCCAGAAGAGGATCTGGGCCCCAGGCTTCAGTTTGGCTCAGTTCTTGCCATTGCAGCCACTTGGGAGGTGAGTCATCGGATGTAAGATCTCCCTCTCTGTCTCTCCTTCTATCTGTGTATCTTCCTTTCCAAATGGAATAAATGTAACTTAAAAATGAAAAAGAAGGGTCCGGCACGGTGGCGCAAGTGGTTAAGGTCCTCGCCTTGCACACCCGGGATCCCATATGGGCGCCGGTTCTATCCAGGAAGCCCCGCTTCCCTTCCAGCTCCCTGCCTGTGGCCTGGGAGAGCAGTCGAGGACGGCCCAAGGCTTTGGGAACCTGCACCCACGTGGGAGACCCGGAAGAGGCTCCTGGCTTCAGATCGGCATAGCATCGGCCCGTTGCGCTCACTTGGGGAGTGAATCATCGGACGGAAGATCTTCTTCTCTGTCTCTCCTCTCTGTATATCCGCCTTTCCAATGAAAAAATAATAAAAATAAATCTTTAAAAAAATGAAAAAGAAGTTAGTGCTTACCAGTAACATTATTTTTTAAAAAGTACTTTTTTTTCATGAACCTAATGAGAACTTGAGTTTACTCACTGTCAATTTTTGAAATTGTTGATACTGTTTCAAGAATGCCTTCCTCCACTTGCAAAGCACTATTCTTGCACATAGAAGTTGATGGCTTTTGTTTCTCCAGGCATTGTGTCTGCCTCCTGTCCTGACATTGAATAGCACTGCAGGGACCATTAAGGAGATAAGGGGTAAGTAAGCCCAATTCATAGCTCCCTCTCTCCATCTTCTCTTGCAGGTGTAGCCCTGCAGCCTGCTATATGCTTCCCAAGCTGGAGAATATGAGCACACCTTCAGGAAGTTGTTTATTTAATTTTCAGCTTGCTTTATACTGTATTTGAGGAGCTTTATGATGGTTTTTAAACTAAAATTAAAAACAGGTATGAGAGAAAGAAGGTAAAATTGTCATAACTAAGATGTTGGGGTTGTAAAGCTGATTGAAACTTTCTCTCCAGATTTTCTGCTGTCATAACAACACATGGTTATTTTTACATGATTCAAGTTGAAACTTAGAATTTGTTAATGATTGTAGGATATCACGTTTGATGTGGTGTTTTTGGATCTTGTAGATGATATAACAAAAATAATTTAATACCTACCTGAAAATAAACACACAATATTTTGAAGTAGTTGGAGTTCACAAATATATATTTTTTAAGGTACAAACTTTTCAGTTTTGCTTTATTGGAATTGCTGAAATAGTGTGATGCCTAATAACATTTGGAGGTTGTACTATATTTAAGAGCTGCTGTAGGAAGGTATGGAGAACAAAATATGCTTTTACTAAAGACTTAAATGGATAATGTTTATTTATTTATTTTAAAGATTGAATTGCGGAAAGAGCAGAAAGAGAGGCAGACATGTCTGCAATGTCTGCAATCTGCTGATTGATCCTCCCGATGGTCACAATGATTAGGGCTGGATCATGTCAGAGAAGAACCAGAAGGTACATCTAGGTCCCCTGTATGAGTTTCCCATGTAAATGCTTGAGACATTTTCCACTGTTTCCAATTTGCATTGACTTAGAGCTGGATTGGAAGTGAAGCAGATCGTTACTTTGCCTGCTATTGTACAATGTCATTACTTATTGTAATGTGTTTTCTTTTCCTTTCCTTTTCTTTCCTTTCTTAACATTTATTAATTTGAAAACCAGAGCTACTATGAAAGACAAGTGGAGAGACATCTCCCATGTGTTGGTTCACTACTCAAATAACCAGAATGACCAAAGCTGAACTAGTCTGATGTCATAAACCAGGAGTATTGTCCTGTAAACCAACTTGATTACAGGTATCCTAGTGCTTGGGTCATCTCCACTTACTTTCCTTTTTTTTTTTTTTTTTAAAGATTTATTTTTATTATTTTTTCATTGGAAAGGCGAATATACAGAGAGGAGAGACAGAGAAGAAGATCTTCCGTCCGATGATTCACTCCCCAAGTGAGCGCAACGGGCCGATGCTATGCCGATCTGAAGCCAGGAGCCTCTTCCGGGTCTCCCACGTGGGTGCAGGTTCCCAAAGCCTTGGCCGTCCTCGACTGCTCTCCCAGGCCACAGGCAGGGAGCTGGAAGGGAAGCGCGGCTGCCGGAATTAGAACCGGCGCCCATATGGGATCCCGGGTGTGCAAGGCGAGGACTTTTAACCACTTGCGCCACTTACTTTCCAAGCATGTTATCAGAGATTTGGGTCAGAAGTGGAACATCCAGAAAATGAACCAATGCCCATGTGAGATGCCAGTGGCTTTGTTTGCTAAGGCAAAGGGCTGGTCCCTTGTCACATTCTCACATTGTTTTTTATGTGAAATGCCAAGTTGCAGAGAATAGCTGAGCGATAGATCTTATATCCATAACTTTACTCCCACATGGCTGCAATGGAAAGAGCTAAGCCAATCCAAAGTCAGAAACTTCTTTTGGGTCTCCCACATGTACAGGTGCCCAAGGATTTGAGCCATCCACTAGTGATTTCCTGGTGCAAAAGCAAGAAACTGGATTAAATGTGGAACACTCAGGACATGAACTGCATGCATATGGGAAGCTCAGCCCACCATGCTGCACTTCAATCCACAGATCCTGACAGTGTAAAATACAACACAGGAAGATCGTGAAAACACTGACATGCTCCCTGCTTCTTGCAGGTGATACCCAGTGTTGGTTCCAAAGTTTGTGAGAAGGCTAACAACAAAGGCAGCCCTTGAGTACCATTTTTAGTATTAGTTTCATCATTTTACACTTAGATCAATAATGCCTAATTTTAGTTTATCTTTGTAAATTAATGAAGGACATTGCAATGGATATAAAGTGGTATCTCATTGTGGTTGCCATTTCATTTACCTAATGATAAATCATGCTGAGAATCTGTTTAGTTCTGCATTTGGGGATCTTTTTGTTTGCTTTTGAGTGTCGGGTTTTTTTCTTGCTGCAATGCCCTGAGAACATCAAGGAGGATAGGCATCAGTGTTCTTCAGCTACAAGAACCACAGGGTACAGTCTAATGGAGCAAGCATGTCCATTTATTGTAAAGAGAGCACAACTCATAAGGAGTAGGATAGGATACGGCAGAAGGGCGATCCTTGACCATACTCCCACACAATTATGACACTGTGATTGACTAGAAGTCATGTCTATCTCTTTAGACCCTCCATTCATGTCACAGGTCACGTTCTGCATGCACACCTGGAAGCTGTGCTTCAGGTCAGGGGCAGGGTGACAGTCCCACCTGGTAGCATTTAAGTTAGCAGTCATACTTATATTGTATTACACAGTTAGTACTTTATTTGAAACTGATGCACAAATTAAATTGAGATTGTCTTATAACTCTATAATCTATTGATGTTAATAACTTCAGTGTTCCAACTATGTTTAATAATGCTGGTGAAACAATCTCTAAAATTGGCCAACACTGAATGTGTTATAATATTTGAAAAGGTGTGAGATTTTAATGACTACAAACAGAGTTATAATGTCCTTGTTAAGGTACATTTTGTTAAATATATTTTCTAATTGATTTTGATTGGAAAGTCACATTTATAGAGAGAAAGAGGGACAGAACAATCTTCCAAACACTGGTTCACTGCCCAAGTGGCTGCAATAGCCAGAACTGCCAGACATGAATCGATCTAAATACAAGAGCTAGGAGCTTCTTCCAGGTTTGCCACAAGGTGTAGGGTTCCAAGGCATTGGGCCAACCTCTACTGCTTTCTTGGGCCACAAGCCGGAATCTAGAAGGGAAGTGAACAGCCAGAGTATGAACCAGTGCCCATATGGGATCACAGTGCATGCAATGCAAGGATTGTAACCAATAGGTACTTCATCAGTCCTAAATTTATTTTGAAAAATGATTTCTAACTTAATTCCATGTGACTTGAGAAGCTACCTAATGATTTTAATATTTTGGCTTTTAGCTCTTGTAGCTTTCCTTTTTTTTTTTTTTTAAAGAATCATACAAGAAGAAATAAAAAAATCGGAAACAAAGACAATACACACTTTCCCTTAACCCTTGAACCTTCCTATCCTGATAATTTATGTAAACATTAAAAATAAAAATTAAAAAATCATATAAAATATTTATTTTTTCATTGGGAAGGCGCATATACAGTGGGAAAAAGATACAAACAGAAATATTCTCTTCTGCTCTTTCACTCCCAGTGTAGCCAGAGCCAAACTGATCAGAAGACAGAAGCCAGGAGCTTCTTCTGGGTCCCCCACATGGATGCAGGGTTCCAAAGCTTTGGGCTATCCTCTATCACTTTCTCAAGCCACAGGTAGGAAGCTGGATTGGAAGTGGATATAGCTGGAACATGAAATGGCACCTTTATGAAATCCCTATTCATACATGGTGAGGAATTTCTCCCTTTGGCTACTGACTTGGCACACTTCTCCAGTTTCTCTCTTTCTCCCTCTGCTTTTCAAGTAAATAACTATTTCAGAAACCACCAAATCTGAAGGAAGGTTATGTTTTATTAGGATATTTTTCTTTTCTAGAGAGATTGCAGTATGGGCTTCTTGGATAATTAAGATTATAGCAGTGGCTAGAATTGGGAAACATTTGGTTTTTACAGTCTTAAATTTCTACGTAAGTCTGCAGTTACACGTGTTTCAAGCTACTTTCTATCATCCCACATGTCACTGAATCTCCAGTGCTTTCATCAGAGAATGTGGAGTCCTTTCCAACTACACGTTTTTTCATTCTATGTCAGATGAAATGAAATCTTATTGTAATATTCACCCTTTTAATCTTTATTTAAGCTTCAACATTACACTTAAAATTTGTCAAATATCTTGATGCAGGAAAGACCCATGTGTTGTTCAAATTGGCAATTTCATCTCTCAACAACATAAAAACTCCCACTTTGGTTAAGAAATGATTAAAGAACCTCAGTAGATAGTTCTCAGAAAGTATCCATTAGGCAAATGTAAATCAAAATCACAATGAAATTTCATCTTGATCCTGTCTGAATGGCTATTAATATTTAGGAGAAATGCTGGTGATGCTGTGAAAAATGGAAACTTTTGTGCAATGTTGATGAGGTAATAAATTAACTCAGTCACTGTTGAAAATAACATAAAATGTTGGAGATGATTAGAAATGAGATTGATATATGCTTGAGCAATCTGATAACTGGTTGTGTGTTCTGAAAGTTATGAACACATTGTATGAAGGAGATACCTGTAGCCATCTTGTTTATAGTAGCACTGTCCATAATACAGAAGATATGGAATGAATTGAGGTGTTCATTCTAAGATGAATGAATAACAAAAACATAGTGTTTGTACAGTGGACTGTCATTCAGCTGAGAAAAGAAAATTATATGGATTCCATCAAAATGAGTGTAACTAGAGGGCAAGATGTTAAGTGAAATATCCTAAGTACAGATATACAGATATGACATTATATAGAGTAGCTTAAAGTATCGCATGCAGTGAAACAAAAGAGAAGACAACGATGGTGTGTATCAGTATTGGGGCATACGTGAACTTGTCACTTTGATGTATATCTTTGTCAAACAAATGGTGAAGGATGATACTGTATGATCGTTTTATTGATCTGTGTTTGTAAACTATGATTGAAATATATCTTTTCACTATATTTATAGCTCTTTCCTATTAAAATATGGTAATTTTATTTTCTTTTTAAATCACTTAATGAAAAATTGACATCTTGAGTGCATTCCAAGCATATAACATGTTATTTCTAATATTTCAGAAAGTAGTAGGGAAAGACAAGAGAAGATCCAAAAAAGAAGTATCATTCTGTTGATGAAATTATATCAGCTACATTAACTTTTTATGTAAAATGAGTAAATAAATGATTAGGGAAAAAGGAAAAAAAAAATAACAGGTAACTGGTTAATGCTAACTGGCTTCCAAAAAAAAAGTTATAGATAGCAAATCTGATACAGAATAATAAATGAATTGTAGTTTTAGAATAACATATGTTGCCATATACATTGTAAATTAAGCTGCTTCTACAGAAAATGCAAATTAAACACACACACACAGAAGAATTAACCCTCCACTTAGTATTTCAGGTCCTGAGTTAATATTTTGATTCAGTTTTAATATGATTATTTATTTTAATTTAGTTGAAAAACAGAATGGCAATAACAGGGACAATCTGAAAGCGATGTCTTCCACTTGAAGGAATATTCTAACGATGTCATCAACAATTCATTGGAATCAGAATGTTTAGGGAAAGCAACCTTTAAGAGAATAAGGAAGGCCCAGAGTGATAGAGTAGTGGTTAAAGACCTTGCCTTGCATGCACCGGGATCCCATATGTTCACCGGTTCTAATCCCAGAGGCCCTGCTTCCCATCCAGCACCCTGCTTGTAGCCTGGGACAGCAGTTGAGGAAGGCCCAAATCCTTGGGATCCTGAACCCGCGTGGGAGACCCAGAGAACATTCCTGGCTCCTGGCTTCAGAATAGCACAGCTCCAGCTATTGCGACCACTTGGAGAGTGAACCATCAGATATAAGATCTTCCTCTCTGTCTCTCCTCCTTTCTGTGTATCTGCCTTTCCAATAAACATAAATTAAAAAGAGAGAGAGAGAGAATAAGGAATATTCTTTTGAATCATTGGGACTGCAAAAGTAATACAGGACAAGATATTTTCATTCTGTTGTTACTCTGTGATGCTGTATTTAGTGTAATTTAAGCTGCTTCCATAACAGTTGCAAATTAAACACATACAATTCACTGTCAGCATTCTATTTAATCCAGAACTGAGGAGACATGTACTTTCTAGGTGTTGGTGTCATTTGAAGATATGGCTGTGGACTTTACCCTGGAGGAACGGCAAAATATGGATGAGACTCAGCGGACCCTGTACAGGGATGTAATGCTTGAGAGCTAAACAATCTGTTGTGTGTGGGTGAGTGAAACTCTGTCATGCCCAAACAGAATACATCTTTATAGTTGACAAATAAAGGAAGAATTTATAAAGTGTAGTAGTTGGTAAGGCTAGTAGTGATTTTGCAAAGTCTACATCATTCTCCATTAACAGGGTACTCCATGACAAGGCCTGATGTTATCTTCAAGTTTTAGCAAGAATCAGCACCATGGACAGTGGGGAAAAAAATCTCTCAACCAGGGACTTTCAGGTAGGTCAGCACATAGTGGGCAATGAAATTGATACTTCTCTCAGTAAATGTTAAGTTTCCTAAAGGACAGCAAATTAGACACAGGAATTCTACAGTCTCCATGTGTAGGCTTATTCTAGCAGTGCCTTTCAAAATTTACCAGCCTTTAAACATAAATCTAGTACTTTATCTTGGTCTTTTCCATGATGACAAGCACATAATTCATCATCTGCTGTCTCCCAAAATTCATTTCCAGGAAGTTGTATTGGAAGGAAAATAGTCCACACAGGACAACCTGCTGCTGATATACGATGTAAGATACCCTAAGCCTTATTTTGAATTTCTGTGCCACAATTTCTGTCCTGTCCTGCATCAATCGAAACACAGAATTCCATGTTTCTGAATTTTTTTTCTAATTTTAAAAAGCCAGTTATTATGTTAACACATTACTAAAGAAGATGTAATACTCATTAATAATGGTCATAAATGTCCACATTTTACTAATATTAAAATCTCCTGCACTTAGAATGGCAACAAACCTCATTGACTTTACTTGAGCATTTACCTAGGTGTTACTCATGGATTTGGTTACCTGTGTCCTCATTTCAAATCCCCACAGAAAGAATGAGCTTCTCAGAGCTAATCAAAAAAGTCAAGAAGCAATCTTCAGGCAAGTTCTAATCTCAAAAATTATAGAATAGCTCCAAAGAGAGTTGCATTGCCAAAGATGCTCAGGGTTAGCTCTGACCATAATTAAAATATGATCTTAAAGAAATTTCACAAAAAACAAAACTTGAGAAATATTTCATTCTTTTTTTTTTTCATTTGCAGACAGAAGTTTTATTTGCACAGTGACCACATGAATAGAAAAAGCAAAGGGAATTAAATAGCATTTCTTGTGAGTGAGTCAGGAGGTAGGGTTACTCTTGAATGGAGAGAGGGAGAGACACCAAAAAATGTCCAGAAGGGTCTTAGGTTTTTAAGTGTCCCCTGACCCTTCCTTACTTGTGGGTAAGACATCTCCTATTTGTTTTCTTTCAACCAGCCAGAAAATAGCTCCTACTGCACATCTCCAGATACACACCTGCCATTCTTTGACAGTTCAGGTGTCAGATATAGGAAGCCACATGAGTTATCAAATTGAAACAGGAGACAAAATAAAGGAACTGGTTTTCTCTCACTTCATCTAGGAAGTGTAAAGAGGATCATCCAAACGCCCAAATAGGTCATTTGAGAAGATCAAACCGAAGGGCATGGCATGGAAGTCTAGAAACTAAATCTATGCCTTGCACATGCTGGGACCCCATATTGACATTGATTCACATCCTGGCCATCCCATGTAATATCCAGCTTCCTGCATGTGGCCTGGCGTGGCAATCAATGAGAGCCCAAAATGTTGTGACACTACACGTGTGGGGGGAACCTCTGACTTTGGGTAGGCTGAGCTTTGGCTTATTGCACCCAGTTGGGGAGTGAATCAGCACATGGAAGGTCTTCTTTTTCTGTGTTTATCTGACTTTCTAACAAAAGCAAATAAATTGCAAAAAATAAATAAAAAGATGATTCACAAGCAGACTATTGGGGGTGCCAAGAGTCTCATCACTCCTACATAGAGGATGAATCAACCTGAAACATGAGAAAGGAGCTCAGAAATTGGGTACCACGTCAGGTGGTTGGCATTCAGAATCTACCCAGGGAGCTTCAAATCATGCAGAAAAGTGCCTCTGCCAGGGACCATCAATCCTCCCTTGGAAGCATTCCAAACAAAGGAACCCACAGCTTTCTTTCCAAAATGAAAATTGACTTGATAGGAAAAGTTCAAATAGATAGTTGGTGATTAAAGATTTTTAAGTCCTAAACTCTGTGCTTCCTATCTTCACCCCCTATATGAGTACGATTCGTCTGAACTTTTACCCAGAGCTAGAGAGAAGCTCGTGGTTGTGTGGATCCATGTTAATGCAGAGCCATGGGGTGTCATGGGTCATTTCCACAGGTTTGGTCCCACTTGATGGAAAGTGTATCAACTTTGTGCAGTCTTCTCAAGCCAAAAGTCTTTTTCATATACCATGCTGCACAGCAAATGTTATCAGAAACACTCAGTGGTTCTTTCTGAGTGTACTATAGGAAAAAAAAAAAAAGTGGGAATAAGTTATAAAAAGATTTACTTACTCAGTGACTATGTATACTTTGAAGAGGGGAGGGGGAAAGCATTTTGCAGAAGGGAGTTCAAAAATGAGGTACCATTTTAAAGGAGAAAGGGAGAGACATAATTTATTTCATTTTTTTAGGGGGCCTGATAAAATGCCATTTGGGAAAAAGTGTGCCTCTAATCTCCTTGAGAACAACCTCCAGAGTGGAGAAAGTCTCATGCAGCAGGAAAAGATGCACATTTGGAGGCAGTTGTTTGAACACAATGGGAAAAAAAAAAAAAAACCTTTCAGTGCAAAGAAGATATTCCTTATGTTTGAGCAAGTTTATACCCAAAACCTGTGTAGTAAACAACTTATCATGCGGGAGAAAAAATTCTGGTTATAAGGAAAATGTTCTGCTACAATCCTCGTTTTGGCAAACATCAACAAACACAATCAGGAGAGAAACTCCATGAACATTTCAAGAGTGAGAAATCTATATTTATAAAACAGATGTCAGAGTTAATCAGACGGAAAAGTCTCTATATATGTGGCTACTGTACAAAACCTTTTAGTGGTAACCTTGTCTTACCACCATACAGAGAATAGACAGAGGGGAAAAAAATTTTTGTGTGTGCAACGAATGTAAAGCAAGCATATACCAAAAGTCAGGCCTCAGGAGAGATCAGATCCTTCACACTGGAGAGAAGGCATATGAATACAATGTGCTTGGGGAAGCCTTTGATGAGCAATTATCTCTCATTAGACATCAGCAAATTCAAACAGGGGGGAGCCTTATGAAGGTACTGAGTGTGCAAAAGCCTTCACCAACTATGTTTGTCTCTTTAATCATCAGAGATTTCACACAGGGAAAAGAGCTTATGAATGTAGCCCATGTCGAAAAAGTTTTTCTCATAAGAAAAACCTAACCCTGCATTAGAGAATCCACACAGGGCAAAAACAGTATTAATGTAGTGAGTGTGGTAAAGCTTTTTCTCAGAAATCACACCTAATCACTCATCAGAGAATTCATACGGGGGAAAGCCTTATTATTATGTTGAGACTGGTCTGATCCCAACCTATGCAAATGTGTGCCAGTGGATAGCTTACCCTGGCCTGGTCTGGGATGCTCTCAACTGTAGTTCTTGTGCTCACCTGCAGGGACTGCATCCCAATAGAGGAGTGTCCCAAGCTCCTCCATCAGAACCTCTCCCTATGCCAGATCTTGCACGTACTGGTACTCCATGGGCCAACCCTCCTTGCTGGCCTTCAGTCCATTCCAGTTCTTATTGTTGGATGTTTCAGCTCAGCCAAGTCTTGTCCATACACAGACCCTGCTCACACATGGCTCAGTCAGGGCAGAGACCCAGCCTGGGCAGAGACCCAGTCTAGCCCATCTTACATCTACCCAGGTTCTCCAGAGCACCAGATGGTGCTGGCATCTAGCTCAGTTAGGTGTGCCCAGCCCCAGTTCACACTTGTGCCAAAAGAGATTGCAACTGTATCCATACCATAGCAATGACCCTACTCTGGCCCCTATCCTATCCTGTGGAAACCCCAACCCAGCAAGGGTATACTCTCATAGCTCCCCAACTGAATCTGTTCCCAACCATAGATTACGCACCTGCCATGTTGTTCTGTCCCAGTTAGCTTAGCCCATGCCCTGTCTCAGCCTATGCCTTTGAGCTGTGGCCTAGCATCCCTGGCAAGTGTTGACCAGTTGGTGTAAGAGCCTAGTTTTGTATGCCCTGTGCTCCATCCTGATTTCTGTTCTTTCTTGTGAGTTGAGGTTTGCTCAGCCCTGCCTGGTCTGCTTCCTTCCAGTTGCAGCTTGGCCCACCCTACATCCTATTTTAGGATGCACCTTCAGGTGCTGCTGCCTTGACTTGCGCAGACTGTCATCAGTTCCTTTACCCATAAGTGATGGCAGGTTCCATGGTCACACCTAGCTCAGCCCATCACCACCCCTGCTCACCAGCTAAACTGTGGGACTTATATTTCCACAGGGTTGTGCCCACACTTCCCTCAGAGAATCTACCCCCTAGACTTATTTCTGTCATATGCTGATTTTTGTCTCGACCCTTCCAAGTGTGACCACTTCACCATTCTACCACCCAGTCAGGTACTGATACCTAACCCTACCAGACAGGCCCCCCATCCATAGCTTTTGTGTTGACTGGTGTGTGGCAGCCAGTGATGTTCTATGCTAACAGCCTGACTCAGAATTTCCATTTAGGCTTATGAATCAATCTGACCCAAATAGATACTCCCCCGCTCCCAAACCATTAGGTCCTAGTCACCATGCTTGACTGAAAATGTTTGTGATCCCCATTACTGGGACTCACCCAGAATTCATCTCTCACCTACACTAACACTGGTCTTGTTCATGGGTGTCTCTTTGCAGCAATTTCCTATCCTCAAAACCCCAAGGTTCATCGCTGGGTAGCATCGTTGGCACCACTTGGTGCAATGAATGGCAAAGCCTAGAACTCTGTTAACTGCCTTATGACAGTGGCTTTGGCCTGAGTCCCTAGCATTGGGTCCCACAGCCCCGACAGCCACTACACTGCTGAGAGCTGCTTTTGCCCCATTCCCACAGCCTGAAGCCTTCCCAAGCTCCTCCTGCCACAAGAGGTTTGCAGCAGGGTGCAGACAGCCCCTTAATCCAGTTCCCAATTTTCCCTCATGGTGCACTTACCCTAAAGGCAGAGACTTCTCAGGCCTCGAGAAAGCCTAGAACACGGTCATTTTTTAAAAATTTATTTATTGATTGATAACATTGTATTATGTGACACAATTTTATCGGTACTGGGATTCCCACCACTCCTCCCATAAGCCTCCCCCATGGTAGATTCCTCCACCTTGTTGTGTGACCACGGTTCAAGTTCAGTTGAGATTCCTTCATTGCAAGCATCTTATTGCCCAGATAAGTTCAATGGCTATTTGGGGAGACTTTCTCTGGTCTGAAGGTAGAGCGAACAGAGTAAAAACCCAATCAATCAAAAGCCCCAACATATTATCAACAACAATATACAATGTTATGGTATTAATTGATCCAAAATTGAGTAAACAATCTATTAAAAATAATGCAAGCTCTTGACCGAATCCTGTGACTACTGCATTTATATTTCAGCAATTGAGGTGCATAACAGTTATATTAGGGGTGAAGCACAAGGTTTTGAAAGTAGAGTAGGTTTTACAATTTTTCAAAACACATGGGTTGAGACAGTGTCAATGACAGGTTCTGAAAGAAGAAAAAAATTACAGGTTAAATTAAGGCAAACATGTGGTATCTAACCTTTTGGGATTGGCTCATTTCTCTTAGCATTATGGTTTCCAGTTGGGCCCATTTGGCCACAAAGAACTGCATTTTGTTTTTTGTAATAGCTGAGTAGTATTCCATGGAGTAGATGAACCAAAGCTTTCTTATCCAGTCTTCTGCTGTTGGTCATTTTGGTTGCTTCCATGTTTTTGCAATTACTGATTGTACTGCTATGAACATAGGGGTGCAGGTTGGTTTGTCATGAAACAGTTGTTTTGGATATATTCTTATGTGTGCTATTGCTGGATCATATGATATGCAGATTTTGAGTTGTTTGAGTGTTCTCCATACTGATTTCCATAGAGGCTGTACCAACCTGCAGCCCCACCAGCAATGGAGTAGGGTTCTCTTTTCCCAACATCCTCTCCAGCAAGTGTTGGTGTTTCCCCGTATGAGGGCCAATCTAACTGGTGTCAGTTGGTACCTCATTGATGTTCTAATTTGGACTTCCCTTATTGCCAAGGAGCTTGAACATTTTTTCATGTGTTTGCTATTCAACATAGTCCTAGAGGTTCTCGCTGAGGCCATAAGACAAGAAAAAAAAATCAAAGAAATTCAAATGGGAAATTAAGAATTCATACTTTCACTATACACGGATGACATGATCCTTTACATAGAAAAACCAAGAGACTCAATATAGAGACTGCTAGAACTTATATGAGAGTTTGGTAGAATGGCAGGGTACAAAATTAATTGATAAAAATCAACAGCCATAGTGTATGCAAACAGCCCCAAGATGGAAGAAGATCTAATCAGCAAGATACCACTCAAAGCAACAGAGAAAAGTATGAAGTATCTAGGAATAAATCTAACCTAAAATGTAGGAGACCTTTTTGGAAAAAAACTACAAATTACTTAAAAAAGAAATTGAACAAGACCTCAAAAGATGGAGGAACATATCCCATGCTCCTGGATAGGTAAAATCAATATCATTAGGGCCGAGCACTATGGCGCGGTGGTTGGGGTCCTCACCTTGCACGCCCGGGATCCCATATGGGCGCCGGTTCTAATCTCAGCGGTCCCACTTCCCATCCAGCTCCCTGCCTGTGGCCCGGGAAAGTGGTCAAAGATGGTCCAAAGCTTTGGGACCCTGCACCCGCATGGGAGACCGGAAGAGGCTCCTGGCTTTGGGTCAGCATAGCATCGGCCATTGTGCTCACTTGGAGAGTGAATCATTGGACGGAAGATCTTCCTCTCTGTCTCTCCTCTCTGTATATCCACTTTCCAATAATAATAATAATAAAATAAATATTTAAAAAATCAATATCATTAAAATGTCAGTGCTACCAAAAGCAATATATACATCCAACGCAGTCCCAATCAAATTGCCCAAAACATTCTTCATGGAACTGGAAACAATGATACAAAGTTTCATCTGAAAACACAAGAAACCATGAATGGCTAGAACCATCTTGAAAAATAGAAAGTTAACAGGGGGAATCACAATCCTGGACCTCTGGACATACTATAGGGCAATTATCATCAAAACAGCCTGGTACTGGCACAAAGATAGAGAGAAGGATCAATGGAGCAGAATAGAAGCAATAGAAGTGAACCCACACAGATACAGCCAAATAATCTTTGTCAAAAAGACAAACGACAATCCAGGCAAATGGGAAGGACTCTTCAATAAATGCTGTTGGACAACTGGTTGATAGCCTGCAGAAACAAAAAAATAGACCCGCATCTATCACCACACACTAAGATCAAATCTAAATGGATAAAAGACCTAAACCTACATCCAGAAACCTTCAAAGAAAAATGTTGAAAAGAAAAATGTTGCAAGAAAAATGTTGAAAATACCCTGCTAGGGGTTGGTCCTGACTTCCTAAAAAGGACACCAAAAGCAATAACAATCAAGACTAAAATAAACAAATGGGACCTCATCAAACTAAGAAGCTTCTATACAGCAAGGGAAGCAACAAAGTTAAAAAGCAACCTACAGAGAATGGGAGAAGATCTTTGCGCACTACATAGGTGATATAGGGCTAATCTCCAGAATATACAAAGCACTCCAAAACAACCAAAATACCAAAACAAACAAGCCACTCAAGAAATGGGCATGGGAAATGGGCAGACATTTCACAAAGGAACAAACCCAAATGGCAAAAAACACATGAAAAAAATGCTCAACTGCCTTTCAGAAGTGACTTTGGCCTGAGTCCCCAGCACTGAGTCTGGCGTACTGGGGCACCCCCACAGCTAGTACATTGCAGGGAGTTGCTTTTGGCCTAACCTCTTGGCCAGAACCCCAAGAGACTTTTAGATTTTTTTTAGTCACTGATATGTTGATTGATAAGTGGGCCTTTTTTCATGGTGCTGTAATTTTTGTGGATGTTGTTAAGGTTGGTGCTCTAACTCCTACCAATTGTTGACCTTGTTTCATGGCTTCTCAATTATGGAAATGTATTGTGATGAATTACTGGGGTCTATCATATCCAGATGTGAAGGTATAATGCACATAATGGAACATGCATCCTTGCTTCCATGTAAAAGATGGATTCCCAATGAAACTGTTAAAAATGTGTAGATAAGGGGATGCTGGATTGTCTGACATTGTATCACCAGTGTCGTGATACACTTAAATAAGAGGCTGATAAAACTATTATTTCTTATGAAGGACTATACCGTTGTAGTAAAATGGGGAAAATCTGTTGGGCGTGGGAATTCTGGGGGAGGGGGATTCCCAGTCTATATGTATTTATAGCACATAATTCAAAATTCAAAATAAAAATGTATTTTTAAAAACCCTTTCCTTGTAATCATTTGAGGGGAGCTTGATTACAATATCTGGGTGAGGGTCTTTTTGCAGTCAAATCTCTTTTGTGTTCTCTGTTCTTCTTAAATATGGCTTGCATTATTGTTCTCTGAGTTTGGAAAGTTCTTTTGTACAATATATTTGAACACCTCCTAACCAACACACCCTTACTCTGACATATGCATGAACCCAGTGAGAACACTGAACCCAATTTGACTTTTCCCTGATCCAGCCCACATGAGGTCAAAAGGTGTTGTAGCCCAGCCCAGCCTGGTCTTCCACAATCCTAATTGATGCTCTCCAGTTGGGAGTTAGGCTTGCTGATGCTCTCCAGTTGGGAGTGGCAGTTCAGCAAGGCAGCCCTTTACATTCTCCCTACTGGATTCAGTCCCTCCTACCAGGGTCTCACATGTGCTGGTTGAGTGCTGTGGTCCAGTGTGGCAAGGCTTGCCTCTCTTGAATATTTTTCAGTGGGTCCTGTAACCTGCAGGGTACAGCCCACCCCCAATTCCAGCTCACACTGGTGGAAGCTACAGCCTAGCCCAGATCAGCCAGCCCACAGTCCTGACCATAATGTGAACTGGCTTGTGTTGTGACCTAACCCAGATCGACACATTTCCATTCTGGAATTCAGATTTGCTAGTGAATGACATGAACTAGTCAAGATTAGTTTGCCCCTGAGTTGCACAAAATGTATGGTGTTGGGTAACTTTCCCTGTCCTGATTTTGGTTGTTTCCTCTCATGGTTCTTGTGCTCACCTGTGGGGACTGTGTCCTCACAGAGCTGTGTCCCAAGTTCCTCCATCAGAACCTCTCCCAATGTCAGATCATGTGCACACCAGTCAATGGGCATTGGGGTCTATGGGCCAGCCCTACTTAGCCCCACCTCCTGTCCTAGTAGGAACAGTGGCCTCACGCATGTCAGCAGGTGCTTGGCATTTTCCCAACATGGCCTGCTCCATTCATTCTGGCCTATGTATGAGCTTGTACAGCCTGTCCTGTCCCACACCCTGTTTCAGTGTTCTGATGTGGGTGTTGCAGCCTGGACCCACCCTGCTTGTTCCCAGCTCCAGTACCAGCGAGCATTGGTGAGTTCCATGATCATGCTTAGCTTAGCTAATCACAATCTCAAGGCTCAAGTTAACCAGTGGGAGTTACCCATGATTGGCCTACTTGTTTCCTACAGAATCCACTACTGAACCTGGTTCTCTTACATGCTAGTTGCTGTGACGTTCCAGTCTGATGTGACTGACTCCCTGATCTGACACTCACTCTCTGATACTCAGATCTAGCCCTGTCAGAGAAGCCCCTAGCCATAGACTGTGTCTCCCTTGGCATGTAGTAGCCAGTCATGTTCCATATCAATAAACCCAACCCAGAACTCCCATGTGGTTTGATGTACCAGTCTGACCCATAAAGATCTACAGGCCTTTTCCCTCCAAACCACCAGGTCTTGGTCCCCTCATTTAACTGCAAGTACAGTCTCCCTGTCATTGGGTGTCCCATAAGGAGTCATTCCTCATCAAACGCATACAATGGCCTTATCCATGGACGTCCCTAGGCTGTAATTTCATACCCCCAATACTCCAGAGCTCATGTCCAACTAGCAGTGCCCAGCACAATCTGATATACTGTACAGCCAAAGCCCAGGAGCCCCCCCCCCCCCCCCCGAGCAGCAGTGCATGGAGAGCTAGATTTCCCAGCAGAAATCCTGGGCCAACAGGAGTACACCCAGCCACACCCATGTGACTGGGGGACAGAGACACCCACACTGCTCTGCTGCTCTAAAGACCTACCTGAACTCTGCCTACAATGATGGTGTTGGTGGGCAGAGCCATGTTCTGGGCATGCCCATAGCTGTCCAAGATCCATCCCCAGCATAGTTGCTGTGGATGGAAAAAATGATTGGACCTTGGCTTGGACAAGCTCATGACTCTCCCCCTGCTTCACCCGCTGCACCTCCCTTCTGCCCCCCCACCCCTGCCTAGCAGTGTTACCTGGGGAGCTAGGTTCCCATCAGGTAGCCTGGACTGAATGGGTACCCCCAGCCACCTGCAGTAGTGCAATACTACTGCTCTAATATCATTCTTATAAAATGAGAGACATTATCAGGAACTGTGGGAAGCACTTTGGCTAAAAAAGAAAGATAGAGAATTTGTAAAAGTACACTAATTTTCATAACTTAATATTAATGCATGGCTTACTCATTGTTGGAAAATATGTGTTTTTTTATTTTACTTCTTTTATTATTATCATTTTATGATATAATTCCATAGGCCCTGGGATTTCCCTTATCCCTTTCCCAAATCCCTCCCCCATCACTGAGTCCCCCTATATTATTACTACAGCACAGTACTTCATGCGTAGTCATATGTCCTTCATTGCAGACATGGACAATGGCAGAGTGGAGCATCCTATTGTCAAGATATAGTAAACAGTTTCATTGGGAGTCCATCTTTGTCTGGAAGTAGAGATACATACTGCTTTGTATTCTGATCTCCATTACATCCACTCAAATGAAAAGCCACAATACAAAATCAACAATGGGAAGAAAAATAGAAATTATAGAAATTTACAATGCGATGAAGTTAAATAACATGCTACTGAATGACTAATGTGCCACTGAAGAAGGAAAAAGAACATCAAGAACCTGCTTGAAGCAAATGATGCTACTGTAAGAGTCAGTAAAAAACTGAATCAGAAGAAAGTGTTTGAAGAGATGAAACTAACAAAAAAAAAAAAATCCATGAGATACAGTTTCTACAGATCTTTGTTGGTGAAATGTTTCTTCTGTAGGCAGTAAATACATGGGTTTTGTTTTTTAATCCTGTCTACTAATCTATGACATTGATTGATGAGGTAATCCATTTCCATTCAGGGTTAATATGCATAGGTGGTAATTTGGTCCTGTCATTTAGCACTGGATTCTTAACTGATTTAGTCTGAAGTTGTTATATTACTGGAATGTTTTTACATTTGCCTTTGGCTTAGGTGGGCGCTATTCATTTTAGCTAGTTAATCCTCAATCTAGGGTGGCAGCATCACATAGGGCACTGGTCCTGGATGTCCCACTTCTGGTCCACTGCACCCATGTGGGCAACCCCAAAGAAGCTTTTGGTTCTTTGTATCTATTTGGAAGGT
This sequence comes from Ochotona curzoniae, assembly GCF_017591425.1. Taxonomy (NCBI): domain Eukaryota; kingdom Metazoa; phylum Chordata; class Mammalia; order Lagomorpha; family Ochotonidae; genus Ochotona; species Ochotona curzoniae. The sequence continues at coordinate 75,862 of NW_024466513.1, read as the reverse complement.
GAGTCAGCAGAAGGAAAATTTGTGTGCCTTTGTCTCCTTCTCTCTCTGTAACTCTGTTTCAAATAAAAATGAAATATTCCTTTAGAGAGAGTGAGCAATCTGTGCAGTATCTGCAGCCAGGCCTAAGACCCAGCATGGGGCAGAGGGAGGATAGACCCTGGTCAACCACAGGGCACCCCCAAGATAAATCCTCAAACTGTGGCCACCTTTGACCTCCTGACAAGTATGTCAGCCAAGCAAGCTGGGGTGGTACTCCTGGAAGAGCCTCCTCAGACAGCTCTGCCAAGGGACATCTTTAGGTTGGGTGACCCCGGTTCTGTATATGCCACTTCTGTTTTAATCCCATACTGTTCCCTTATAATAGCACTAATTATGTTTCAGTACTGTATTTGCAGCCAAACAAGGTTTGATAATATACTCATCCATTTTGTTTTAAAGCTAGCCTGGATGTATTTCCTGATTCATTTCTCAAATGGTTGATATTCTATATTTACTCTTTGGAATATGGTCTGCACCACATTTGAGTGGATTCTCTATGTGCTACAGCATATTTAAAACAGCCTTGCAAAATCAGTCTCCTTAAAATGCTAATACTCATGATGGTTCATCTTTTCACCAACTGCAGTTATGGATAGTCTTTCCTGACTGCGTGAGGACAGGGTGAGAGGGCGGTGATGACCACCAAAGAGAGAACACGAGGCCTCACGAGGAATGTGACTGACTGCTCCCTGCTGCTGAACTCAACCCTGGGAACTCTGGGGAGATGAGTTTGCTGCTTCCCCAGCAGGTTTGGCCTTTGATAGAGTAGGCAAGCTGGCATAGCTCTGGAGGACAACAGCATCTCCTGTGAAACTGCCCTGTTCCTGACGGGACAGATCCACCCATAGCAGAGCTGTCATGATGTATGCTGGCCACCATACAAGTGTGCAGCATTCAGTATTCTGTATGAGTGACAGAAAACAAACTGTCACACTAGCAATTCCAGCATCCTGGCATTTCATGTCCTGGCTGCTCCACTTCCAATTGCATCTCTCTGCTAAGGGGCTGCGAAAGTAACACAGGGTGGCTCAAGTTTCTGGGACCCTGTTCCCACATGGTAGAATCTCTTAGCTTCAGATCAGCTCAGCTCTGGCCACTGTGCCATCTGGGGAGTGAAACAGTAGATGGAAGACCTGTCTCTACTTCTCTGTAACATATGCCTTTCTAATAAAATAAATAAATACTATTTTTAAAAAGAATTATTTATTGTTATTGCAAAGTCAGATCTATATAAAAGGAGAAACAGAGAGGAAGATCTTGCATCCAATGATTCACTCCCCAAATGATTGCAACAGCTGATGCTGGGCCAACCCAAAGCCAGGAGCTTCCTCAGGGTCTCCCACACAGGTGCAGGGCCCCAAGGCTTTGGGCCTTCCTCAACTGGTTTCCCAGGCCACAAGCAGGGAGCTGGATGGGAAGTGGAGCTGCCGGGATTAGAACCGGCACCCGTATGGAATCCCGGCGTGTTCAAGGCAAGGACTTTAACCATTATGCTACTGTGCCGGGCACAAAATCCTTTTTTTACACTTGATCTCAGACAAAAGGCTGAGAAACAAGAATAAATCCTTTTCTTTAAAAAAAGTCTATTCAGAACCATATTCACTTTTATGCTGATGATTATGATGAAGTACGATCTATAACTGATAAATTTTCTGTTATGCTGTGTAACTCTAAAATTTCATTAAGTTGTATAAACACCAAATATTGCTGGTAAATTATATCTATACATAAACATTTACATATATTTTATAAAAACATAGGCTTTTAGATTGAATATGCTTTTTTAGCAGAGCTCTTTTTAACTTATAATTTATGCTGACAGCTTAGCCATTTATCTAAATGCTGTGTTCAACGCCCTGGTTTTAGTATTCAGTTCCAGCTAGCTGGACAGCACCCTGATGCCAACTGGTTAGTGCATCCTGGATAGCTATGTGCCTTCAGCTGGGGCACAGTGGACCTCCCTGCAGACTGAGGGCACATGGCCCTGTTGCCTGCTCATGCATTCCCAGCCTGCACTGGGAGCACCAGTACTGGAAATCCACCAAGATTTTGTGCAAAGGAGATAGAAGCTCAGCTATTCTCAAGCACATAGGCAGAGGAGAAGAAGCCAGTGGCCATTGTCAGGGCTGCTGTCGCTCTACCCTGAAGGGCAGCTCAGAAAGATCTGTCATGCCAGGACAAGGCATATGGGGGCAACTTTCAATTAAGTACCCAGACATTTTTTCATCCCAGCCACTGCCAGAGTCCAGCTCCAGCCATGTTTGGAACTCGAGAACGGTGCATGGACTAGGTGTAAAGAGGGAAGAAATGAACCACTACAATTTCAGGATCATAAAGATCAAATGCAAGGAAGCTGTCCCTTTTATATAAACAGGAAGTCACAGGAGCTCTGGAAAAGACTTTTGACCTCATGGTCAAGTGGGTGAATTCAAGAATACTTCTGCCATTTGTTTCACCTAAAAACTCTCAAAAGGAGTTAATCAATAGAAGATCTCAACAGAAGGTGCATATCAATCAGTAACACATCCCTACTACAATTGTTATTCTACAACTCAATCTTGAATCAGTTAAGGGAACAAATGTATCACAAAAAGAGGCAGAACTGAAAGATCAAGGATGGTCAAATGAGGGCAGCAGAGACAGAGACAGCATGAATACTAAAAGGTCCTTTTGCAGTTATCAGTGGCATTAACCTCCAAGCTCACATTGATAGTAAAAACCCAACTCTGTAGTAGCAAACAATGCCTGAATAGATTACAGAATTCTTCAGCAGGGTGGTCTGGTGTCTGTGCAAAGGAAGGTGAATAGCCTTCATGTGGTTTGTAGAGAAATGTTCTCTTGATCCATTTTTGTGTTCTCCTTGCTTTTCCTCATTTTCCAGTCACAAGGTGGATGATGGTGACAATAATTTTATTTTTCCCATGATACCTGTCACCTACCCTAACCTATAGTTGGGACTTAGAGGAAGAGAAGAAAAACATTGATGGTTTTCCTTCTAAATCTGTAGGGGAGGGGGCAGTGCCACTGGTGAACACTCACGTTTCTGAATTTCAGCTGCTGTTCATCGTGGACACTTAATCCTACCACAACATTTCAATGTTGCTAACAGAGGCTCCTCTCCTGTCTCCAGCGGGACCCCTGGAATTTGAACCGGCCCCCAAATGGAATCCCGGTGAATTCAAGGTGAGGACTTTAGCCGCTACTCTATTGCACCGGGCCCTGAGAGAAAAAGTTTTGCTGAACGCCTTCCCACATGCTCAGCACTCACATGGCTTCTCCCCCGTGTGGATTCTCTCACGCTGAGGAAAGAAGACTAACTGAAGGCTTTCCCACACATGTCTTTCATAGTTTCTTGCCAGTGTGACTTAGGTAGTGTTTCTTGAGGTCAAAGGTTTGGACAAAAGCCATCCCACACAGACGGCCCTCATATAGCCTCTAATCCATGTGGATTCTCTCATGCTGTCTGAGATTAGAAGCCTGAGTGAAGGCAGTGCTGCATAAGTAACACTCACATGGCTTATCTCCAGGATGAGTTATTTTGTGCTTGTTAAGGTCAGACCTTTGAATAAAGGTTAAGCCACAGAGAGGGAGTACATCAGTTTCTGGCTGCTGTGAGCCATCTCATGCTGTCCAAGGCTAAAGCAGCTGCTGAAGGATTTCTAACAGAGCTGACACTCATAAGACTGACCTCTGCTTTGGATTTTCTTCTGGCGATTCCAGCGTGAGTGGCCACTGCTTCATTTCCCTCATTGCTTGAAGGCAGAGTTTGTTTTCCAGATGAGGCAAATGCTTAGTAGACACAGGTGTGTGTGGAATCTTCTCCTGAATCACGTTGTTCAAAGGGATCCTCTGGAGGTTGACATTTCTGCTTTGGGAAGCAGACACAGGTTGTGAATGGTGTGCCTATCTTCATCCTTTCCTTGATTTCCGTATGTATAAATCCTAAACGAATCAATCCTTCAGTCATAATTTGGGTTAATCACCACAGCTTGACTAGTTCATCTTTTTCATATCCCAAATGCAGAGCTGTCAGACTAATTTTGATGGCATTAATGTGCTTCACACACTAAGTATTTGAGTAATGTTGAAATAATAGGCTTCACATGAGAGTGTCCATGTTTGGCTGGGCTCCTTCTTAGGTGAGGTTTCCCCACCCCACCCTGCCCCATCTATGAGACTATAGCTGAGCTAAGAGAACTCTAGCCTTCTTGGCAAAAATGCTCAAATCTCTGGCTAGGTAATGCAAGCATGACTGGGAGAAAAATGGGATCCACTTGGTTCAGGAAGAAAAGCTTCAAAGTTAGCAATTATTCATGCCTAAAGGAGTCCAGTATTAATTCAGTCCTCCTGAACCACACCCTGTGTTATGGCCTTTGTCTTTATAAACCCTGCTGTACCATAGGTCAGGGCCCGGAAGCCCTTGGAGAATGAGCTTACTCTACACTGCTGGCAATAAAAGATGTTCTAATCTTAGCATTTCTTTGTATTGTCTTGCGTGGGTACAACAATACACTTATGCAGTAGAGCAATATGATTAACTCAGACTGCAGTTTTTAACTCAGTCATTTCTCACTAAATTCAAACCATATAGAAATTTTTTACCTGGAAAGCACTTAACCTCAGTTAACATACATTTAAAATGATGAGCACCAGAGTGATAACTAGTTTCATTGCCAAAATTTGATTTGATTTGGATTGCCATAGTTTACACCCATGACACTTACCTTTGCAATAACGCTGGATATGTCCTTACTATGGATTGTTTGCATGTGTTTAATTTCTTGTTTTTTTTTTAAGACTTATTTTATTTTTATTGGAAAGGCGGGTATGCAGAGAGGAGAGACAGAGAGGAAGATCTTCCGTCCAATGATTCACTCGCCAAATGAGTGCAACGGCCAATGCTATGCCGGTCCGAAGCCAGGAGCCTCTTCTGGGTCCCCCATGTGGGTGCAGGGTCCCAAAGCTTTGGGCCGTCCTTGACTGCTTTCCCGGGCCACAGGCAGGGAGCTGGAAGGGAAGTGGGGCTGCCGGGATTAGAACCGGCGCCCATATGGGATCCTGGGTGTGCAAGGCAAGGATCTTAACCACTGCGCCATCGCGCCAGGCCCTAATTTCTTGTTTTTAAAATGCACTTTTGCTTCCTAAACTAATTGGAAAAAAAATAGCATTAGGATGAAAATGTTGAGAAACACCAAAGCTGATGAGTATATGTCTCAAAAACTGGCACTTGGATGGAGCAGGTGTATATAATGAAGGGATACAGTAGGTATTAGAAACATATCTTAGTACAATGACAGGAAAAAATCAGGATTGAAATGAATGTAGCAGAGATGCTGAAAAGCTAAAGAGGAAATCTCCCTAGGGGAGGGCCAGGTAAGGGTCCTTTTATAAAAAGAGCAACTCCAAAAGCACCTAGTACCAATTGTTTCTCTCAAGTTGAAGTTGCCCCTGTTCCAAAGTCCTCTATAACATTTGACTTTATTTTATGTGTTTTAAATGCAGAGATGAAGATTGCTGCAATCTTCTGGTTTAATTTCCCAGTGCCTACAATAACCGGAGCAGGGTTGAATCCAGGAGGGAGGAACTCAATTTGAATCTGGAATGTGGGTGGCAGAGACCCAAGTTGCCTTCTGTTTCCTGCCTACTTGCACATTAGCAGAAAGCTGAGATGGAGAGTGGAGAGGGAACCCAGGCATCCCAACACATAATGCAGACATTCTGAGAGGCAGAATGGCTTACCTGAAGTGCCAAATGTCTACATGCAACAAGAAAGACGTTCACTTGGAATTTCCATGGACATAATTACTGCACGTTTACCTTGTGGGTTCCTGGGGAGGAGATGCGACTGAAAAGAAATGGAGGGGCAGTGCCTTTTTGGGCAACTGACGAAGCTTATTTCCAGGGTTCCAGTTTATATACATTCAACAAAGCAGCACTTCAAACATAGCTCAGCTCAGACATCTGTTACAATTATAAGATTTGATATATAACTCATGTCACATTCATGTGTAAGCAGGGAGTTCCAGGAAAGCTAACAAGTCACCAGGAGCAAAGCACCATTGGTGTGACATGTTGATAAGGAGCACTTCTTTGATCTAGGGTGCTTGGATGACTAGAGCATAGATGTTCACCACATATCAGTGAAACAAGAAAGCATATCCAAGGGCTCACTGTGGGCAAGAGTGCACTTTGGGTGAGATGCCCTCTGCCTTCTCTTTCCTAAAGCCATTTCTCAACAAGATCACACAGGCTTTTGCTGTCCCAGCTGTTCCATTGGATATATTCCAACATCCCCTCCTTTTTCGTTTTTTTAAATAAACAGCAACATCAGTGTGGTGTCCAATCTATCAACATTCTGAGCAATTAGTCATCCTTGGAACCATCTGCATCCTATAAACAGAAAACAGACAAATAGGAATAGCTGCAATGGCTGCAAAGGAGCCATGAGTAACACTTTGCCACCAGGGTTTAGGATGTATTCCTTGAAGCACATTAGCCAACAGCTTCTCAGCCAACCCTTGGCCTCTTACAGCATGAAGCTGTTTAGCAAATGATTAAAATATCTCTTTTTGCAAGAAATAGACATCAAAGAATAAATTCCCTCAAATGTCCTGGAGATGATACTTCAATGGTGCCAGGCATATAGGCTATGGTTAAAATCAGCAGGGGTAACACAGGAAGATGTCACATTTTAATCACATCACAATGATACTTATTTTTGTAAATCTAAGACTTGTTCTCCCAACCACTATATGGTGATTTGCACATCCTCTAAATCTGATTCTGTCTGCTTGCCGATGTAAGCCTACCACATGTCCATAGTGCATGAGAGTCATTGTGCTATTGTTTCACAAATTGATGTTTCTGGATCAATGAAGGAGGTACCACTCGAGAGACCACAGCTGTCGCCATTGTAGCAAAAAGTCCAATTAGCCCCAAAATAATCCAGTCAATAAATCATTTACTCAAATGCAAGATATGCTGTCAGACTTGTCATACCAGTCCTGCCATGGGACCATCCTCCCAAAGCCTGGTAAGGTTTACTGGTAGCCAAATCCCAAGTCTTTTCTTTAGGAGAAAAAGTGTATCAGAAATAAATCAATAGGTACATCAGCATTAAGACACATATAAAGGCAACAATTATAACAATCCAGACTATAAAGAGTAAGGTTTAACTTCACTGGACCAACAGCTGTTACATAGGGAAGGTTATACAGGTTTGTAAATATCCGATAACATTTTGACAAAAAATTGTAATTTGTTGGTGTCCACACTGAGGTTGCTCCTGTCCAGGTAGACATAAAGCTTGTAGCTGTGGCCAATTTTCCAAAGATGCCATGTTCAGGTCCAAGAAGTCCATTAGATAAGATTACTCATGGCCTAGGTGGGGCAAGCCCCCCATCACACCACAGAAGAAGTTCAGTATACTTCTTCCAAAAATTCAAATTAGAAATGTTAAGTGAGATAGTATTGTTATTGCAGTGCGATAGCTGAAAGTCATCAATACAGTTTGTAACAAAGAAACCATTAGGTTCTCAGTCAAGAAATCGATATCCTGAATGAATGGAAATTCTCCCCCTTCATCCTCTGAAAGTGGACCAATATGTATCAGAAATAATATAGTACTTCCAAGTGATTGTTTCACAAACTGGCTCATTGAGCCATCCAATAATATATGTTTGACTTTGTATAACATGTTTCTATTTCAGATTTTTTTTGAAAGATAAATGTTAGAGCCCCAAACAACCTTAGAAGTAGCCTTTTACAAACACTATATACCCACAATTGAGACTTAGGTCTCAGAAATTGTTTATGGCATATGATACATAGGTACAATATCTTAACTCCTAAAGAAATGTTAAGAGTCCTGCCTTCTTCTGCAGGGAAGGAAGGCCCAGAGGAATGCCAGGGGCCAAGCATATATATTCTGTCATTAGTATATACCATACTCACAGGTTCAGTCCAAACCAGCAATTGTAGTAGAAGTGTATGTGGGATATAGAACCAATATACATATTCAATGCTTATTGCAAAAATGCAAGTAAGCACCATTATCATAGCTAACCAGGTTTTTTTTTTTTTTCTGCTGTCTTCAGCACCTCAGTGTTGGTGAGGGTCCTTTCACCATTTGTAGCCAAACCCTTTACCAAACCCTTTACCTGGCTCAAAGTAGGAATGCTTTGGGATCTCATATGGGCACCAGTTCTGATTCTGAAAGCTCCACTTCCATTCAAGCTCCCTCTTTGGGGCCTGGGAAAGCAGCAAAGGATTGTTCAAAGCTTTCGGACCCTGCATCCATGTGGGAGACCCAGAAGAATCTGTTGGCTCCTGCTTCAAACTGGCTCATCTCCAACCACTGCGGACACTTGGGGTGTGAATCATCAGATGGAAGAGTTTCCTCCCTGTCTCTCCTACTCTGTGTATATCTGACTTTCCAATATAATAAGTAAATCTTTAAAAAGAAAAAAAAATGCAGTAAATAGTGTAAGAGAGAGCACATCCTTTGGACTGGAGCTAACTTCCCCTTTGTTATTTTTTAGTAATTGAAATTTCAAGGTCCAGTAAGCTCTTTCAACAATGCCTTAACCTTGTGGATTGTAAGTATTCCTGCAATGTGTTCAATTTGCCAATCAATGCAAAACTACCTGAAGTGCTACTTGTAAAAGCAGGGCCATTATCAGATTTAAGTTTCATGCAACACCACTCCAGCAAAAGTTTCTAATAGAGCTGAAATAAGAGCTCAGGTAGAATCAGATTTGTGTAAAGTAGCCCAAACAAACTGGGAATAAGTGTCAAATAACACACAAACCAAAAGTGTCTGGGGGGAAAAGGAACATAAGTAAAATCATATTGCCAAACTGATTGGTTTGTAATCCTTAGGGGTTGCAACCTGCAAGGCGTTCAGCACAATATGGGGATTGACAAACAGGGCATTGTTGAACAACAGAGCGAACCTGGTGAGTGTTGAGTATTAGAATGCAAGGCTGAATGCTCCTCCTGTGCTGAGGAAAATACAGGACAAATTAAGAGATACGCCTGGTGAATTTATTCTATTAAAGGTCTTGGAAGATTTGTATTCAAATGAATATGTCTAACATACAAAGGAAAGGAATGCTATTGAAGCAATTACTGCAGATAAGTAAGTATTGTTAAACTATCAGTGTCATTAGTCTTGACTGTTGCTGTGACTGTATCAGGGAACAGCTTTAATACATTTATAGAAACAGAAAGAACATTTTACATTTAAGAAGACTTTTTCAATAAAGTGATAATGGTGTATAATGCAAAATTTGAGCAGATATATACGGGGAAGTAATTGTGAGGTGTAAATCTGGGCCATATATTCAACATTTTCCAGTGCTAGATCCATCAACAAAATAAACAGGAGCAATGGGGTTAAGCATAATTTGAAGAATGGAAGTAACAATAAATTCAGTTTTCTAGAAAAGATTCCATAATTATCCAGAAGAATAATGATTTCCAATATATCTTTATAATCAGAAAAAGCTATTTGTATTTTATCATGTAATGGTAATGTTCTTTCAAAGTGTTTGGACGAGCTCCGAGGACTACATCCCAACTGCCAAGGAGACCACAGGGAATTGGAGTGCCTTCAGAGGCCAAGAACTCTGAGGTCACCCACCTCCATTTGGATCTCCCACATGGGATGGAAGAAGCCCATATCCTGCCTCGCAGGATCCAAGGTCATCGGAACGACAACCAGGAGCACTGAGGGTCTGCAGAAACAAAACAGTAAACTTCCTTCAGGACTAGGGGGAGGAGCTTTCTCTGGTTTTTGCCTGGTCCCGACTTTGGGTTCCCATCCTCTCTCATAATGACCATCAGGATCACTCCAGAAACCCCTCAAAACAAACTAACAAACAAACAAATAAACAAATAAAAAAACCTAGACTAGATAGAGAACAAAAAGGAAAGCTTAGAAACAGGAAACGGGCAGTGAGGATGCACTTATAATCCATCGGGCAGAACACAAAGATTATTTACTCCTCACTAGGGTTTTGAAGATTTCTCTGCACACCCCTCCTAAAACTGTTCATCTAAACTGTTGACGTATGTCTTGTTATAGAGTTCAACTACCTGAAAAACAGCCAGGTTCTGCAAAATCATGCTTCAATGCTGTGAATTGCTAAATACTAAAATTAAAATAGACATGAGACAGCTGAATAGTAATCTATAGCCATTTTAAGGTGTATAGAACCCAGCTGTATATAAACTAATAATTGCAACGTCAATGTAGAAGTCATAGGATGTGGTTCAGAACTTGCACTCTTTTCTCTCTCTCTCTCTCTCTCCTTTAACATGCTGGTTATACAATACCATGTCAACTAATTCCATTACGTTATAAATTGTTACTGATGTAATGTCGGGGCTTTTAATTGATTGGGATGATACTCTGTTGGCTCTACCTTCAGACCAGAGACTGTCTCCCCATGAAATTGTTGAACTTATCTGGACAATTAGATGCTGGACTCTATGCTTTGTAGATGCTTGCAAGGAAAGAATCTCAACTGAATCTGAACTGCAGCAATGCAACAAGAATCCACCATGGGGAGGAGGAGGGGTTTTGGGGTGGGAAGGGGGGAATTCCAGAGCCTATAGAACTGTGGCACATAATTCCATGTAATCAATACAAAATAAATTTTTAAAAAGTCTTTGGATCCAAGGAGCAGGATAATAGCTTGAGGATCAAAGCCATGGTGGTGTTCACCACGCAATTGGCTCTGACAGACAAGTTCTGCAAATTTATGGAGATAGGGGTTAAAACTCCATGTCTCTTGTTGGAAATATATCCATTCTAATGGGAGGTTATTGTGTGCCAACACACCTGAAGGAGATGATTATGCGGGAAGGATCAAAAGAAGTGGGAAGCTAAAATCTATCCTGTGGGCAAATGCCTTTTATACTCATTGTTCAAAAAATTACAATTCTTTATTGGCCAGGGGCCTTACAATGTGCTTTGCTGTCCAGTGCAATGTCACCCTCTAATGTAGCAAACAAATTCTGTAGTTGATAATTAGGAATTCCCTATATAAAATATATCATATTAGTATCCCATAGCAGGTTTTGGTCATTATTTAAAGTTTTTTTTTTTAAAGATTCATTCATTTTCATTACAAAGTCAGATATACAGAGAGGAGGAGAGACAGAGAGGAAGATCCTCCGCTAGATGACTCACTCCCCAAGTGAACACAACGACCAGTGCTGCGCCAATCCGAAGCCAGGAATCAGGAACCTCTTCTGGGTCCCCCATGTGGGTGTAGGGTCCCAAGGCTTTGGGCCATCCTCGACTGCTTTTCCCAGTTCACAGGCAAGGAACTGGATGGGAAACAGAGCTGCTGGGATTAGAACCAGCGCCCATATGGGATCCTGGCATGTTCAAGGTGAGGACTCTAGCTGCTAGGCCACCTTGCTGGGCCCATTATTCAAAGTTTTTAATGTAGACCTTCTAATTGGGATCTTTGGGGATCTAATAATTTGTCTCCCTTGCAAATATTCTAAATAATCAACTGCATCTGTTCTTCATACTTTCTCAGGTGTGATAAGCTGATGCTACTGCACATTTTCTTGGAGCATAGTATAGACTTGTTACAGCATGTCAACAGAGGTGGCAGAAAGTAAAATATCATCCATATAATGATTAAGATAAACATTTGCAAAATTTTGTGAAGAGGATCTATAGCCCTCACAACGAAGTATTGACACATTGTGTGTGAGTTAGTTATCCTCTGGGGGAGCACTCTGCCTTAACATCATTGGAGAGGTTCCTTTTTAGATGCCAGAACTGAAAGGACAAATCTGGGCTTATAGGTTTCATAGATAAAAATACTATAGAAACAGCCTTTGAGATCTAGTACTATAAGTTCCCAGTCTCTAGGAAATGCTGTAGGAAATGGGTGACCAGGCTGCAATGGTCTCATAGTATCCATAGTGGCATTTACATTTCATAAATCAATTAAGTCTCCACTTCCCTGACTTCTTTTTAATAACAAACACAGGGAGAGAAAGACATTTCTCTGTGCCCCTTTTCTAAATGTTCTTATACTAAATCCCTAAGAGCCTGTAGTTTATTTAGGGGCCATTGAGAAGTCCGTGGCCGTATCGGACATCCAGTGTATTTTAACAGGCTGAATTGTCTCAACAGCCCCTATGAAAAACCCAGACCCTGGGGATGTGGGTTAGCAGAAGGATTAAGTGCCTCAGTGGTTCCTTGGTGACATTTTCCTAAGCCTTTTCTGCTTTCATACTCCCATTTAGTCATGATATTTCTTGCCATGGGCAAATAATTTTGAGAGGGAGTAAATAAAGATGTACATTTGTTGGTTGTAAGAAAATTTTGTCTCCATGAATAAATGGGAACTGTAGTAAAGTAATTAGAGGCTGGAACACCACCTGTATGCCATCAGGTCCTACACAAATCAGTTTACAACTGCTGAGCCATACTTGAAAATGGGTTTTTTCCTCCCAATCCAATTAATCCTACAGTTGCCTCCTGCAGAAGCCATTTTTCAGGCCATTCCCTTTCTCCAATATCAAGTAACCCATTAAAAGTCTTTCCTTGTATTACCAATTCAAGCAGAGGATTTTCAGACTCACAAAGCATTGTGCTGAGGGCAATGATGGCATCTATGCTGCCAAATCCTCCATGATGTTGATTATGTTTTTCTTTTTGAGGAATATAAGGTAATAAAAGAAGCAATGCATTCTTATCTTCCCTTTTAAAAGTACATATCCAAAAACAAAGTACATTCAGAGGAACAGTCATAATAACAGCAGTTTTACCAGTATAATCTCCATCAATTATTTCTGAATGTACAGTAATGCCCTTTAAAGATTTGTTTTTATTACAAAGTCAGATATACAGAGAGGAGGAGAGACAGAGAGGAAGTTCTTCCATCCGATGGTTCACTCCCCAAATGAGCACTATGGCCGGTGCTGTGCCAATCCGGAGCCAGGAGCCAGGTTCCTCCTCCAGGTCTCCCACACAGGTGCAGGTTCCCAAGGCTTTGGGCCATCCTCGACTGCTTTCCCAGGACACAAGCTGAATGGGAAGGGAAGCTGCTGGGATTAGAACTGGCGCCCATATGGGATCCTGGCACATTCAAGGCTAGGACTTAAGCTGCTGGGCCATGCCGCTGGGTCCCTCTCTTTGTTTCTTAACAGCTAGCATCTCTAGGGCAGCAATTCTAGTCTTATGTTGAATACTACCAACATTTTGACACAATCTCATGTAATCCATTAAGTTGCCCTCCTCCTTTTGAGGCTGTTTAATTTTTTAGAAATCTGAATTATCATAGGCCTGAGCAATCAAGCTTGTAAATCAGAGCCTTGTACTTGTTTTCTATTTAATCTTTAAGCCCTAACACAAAATCTGAATAGAGTTCCTCAGGCCATTGTAAAATTTTTTGTATCCCTGCCAATATGATTGAATCCCACACCCTTTTTTTTTTCCCGCAGGCTTTAAGCTCATTTCTCAGATATGTCAAGTAGCAGCAGGGCTGATAGAACAGCCTGAGATGCCACAGTGGTCCATACAGCATTGCTTGTAAGTGTACCAATAGTGATCCCAAATTTCTATCCTGGTGACCAAGCTGTCTGATTTTTTCCCTAGCTTCATCACCAAACCACATTTGCCATTGTAAAACTGTGATTTTGATAATGCCATCTTTGCTACATGATAAAAATCATAAGGAATCCACTTACCCTGATCACTCTAGCTTGAAAGAAACTCAACAGGAAGGAAAGATTGGTCCACAATTAGCACACGCCATTTTGAAATCAAACATCATGTTAAGATAAAATGCTGATCACACATTATTTCCTTGCTGGTTGAAAGTAACAGAAAAGATGAATCTTAACATGCACCTAGGGCATGGTAACTGTGTGTGAAGGCAGAGTTGCAAAGCATGTCTTCCAAGCCTGCAACACCCTTGGGCACTCCCTCTACCCAGTCCTTTCACCCACGGATGTAATGGAAAGAAGTTTCCTGCCACTCTTCCTCAGTATCACTAGATGATAGTGGGGAATAAGATCTGGAAAAGGCAGCACAGTGAACTTAAGGCCCTCGTTTTCACGTCCATTTCCAGGAGTGAGCTGTGCAGCAAGTTTACTTTTTCTCCTTCTTATGGCTCACCAGGAAAACCTCCATTTTTGACTTCTCTATTCTTTTTGAGTTTATTTATCCAGCTCACATTCAAAGAGTCCTCAGTGGCCTTTACTAAAAAAAAATCAGCCTTTAATCCATTAATACAGAGACGCACCCCTTGGACAAATGCCCAAGGAATCCAAAATTGCACTGGAAGATACTCATCTTGTCTATAAGCTTTTAAAAATTCTGCTTCACTCCTGTTGGATTTACTGACCAACTGAGAAAGAAAAACACTGGTCAAGTACAAACAGACCTTTTATTAAGCAAAGAAGAGTCCATTCCTGGACCTTTCCTAGAACAGCAGAGGAACAAGCAGGAGAGGAAGGGAATGCAAGTGGGAAAGACAGGCTGGGTAACTAACCCCTTCTGACATGGGTGCTGGCATTAGCCATTTTTGGGCCCTGGTAGGGAAAGAAATGTTGACCTTTGTCCATCGTTGCCCATAAATGGCCTTGGCTCCCTTTGGAGCATACCAGATCTCTAGCTGAAGTCACTGTGGTGTCTACCCTCTTTCTGCAACCTCAATAACCATCATTCTGGCCTTGTGGTAATACAAAAAGTGGTGATGAAGTCAGTCTGGCTACCTGCTGCTTGGAGAGGGGTGTTGTCTCTACGTGAGTTTCGAAGGTGGCTCTGTGGTACCTGAGTGGGGTTGTGCAGTAACAGCTGGTTGAAAATAACTTATGAAGCTTTGCAGGTTTTTTTTTTGGGGGGGGGGGTGTTTGTTTGTTTTTGCTTGTTTTTCATGAACCTTAGAAAGCAAGGGACAATAGTAATGGAGTATCAGAATAAGCCATGACATGAGTGGGGATTCCCAAATATCTAGACCACAGTTTTTACATGGGTTTTGTAGATTATTGAGTCTGTTACATACTGTTTGAAAGGTTTTTTTTTTATACAGGTTTTTACTATGCTTGATTTATTGATGTAGTAGCAACATTTTTTTAATATATAGGTTTCCGTTTCACTTGTGTTTCGAAGACCCAGTGCTCAATGGTTTAGTAGATTATTTCCACCAGTGATGTGATATGTCAGATGTGATATGTTAGTAATTAGGAGGTAGAGCAGGTTTATTAGTAGGACTGGAGGCAGAAGAAGCATCTTGGTGTTTAAAGATTATCGTAATAGGCCCTGTGTGCTGAACCACCAATTGAGATGAGATAGTGACTCAAAAAGGTTTGAGATGGGAGAGATGGTATTTGGAGGTGAGGCCAAGACATTTGGCCACAGTGGGTGCGGTGAAGATCATTGTATGAGGTCTGGTCTACTGCGGCTGAAGTGAGACCAGGTGACAAGTCTTGGGTGGACATTAGTCTCCTGGATGGAGGAGAGGAAGGACGTCAGAATCCACTGACCAGTTTGGGTAAGGATAGGAAAGACATTGATCGATGTGCTCTCAGAGAAGCTGGATAGTAAGGGTGGGTCCATTGTCTGCTGGATAACAGTGAAGAGGCTAAGCTCTGAAAAAGTGTCAACTATGGTGAATAAGTATCTCAGAATTTTGTGCCAGGTGACAGAGTTTCTGAAATGACATCAGCAAAGGTTGTGTTCCCAACAAGGCAAGGGAGGCCCCCAATGTGGATAAGATGTCTCATCCCAACAATGGAGTGGGACATGAGGGGATGACCAGAAAGGAATGAGTGGAAGGTTTTCTCTTGATGGAGTATGGCAAACAACCCACCTGTAAGGGTTTAGAAGGAGTTCCTTCAATACCCATAACCAAGCTCCAGGAAGGATAGATACAGCTACCATGGGCAGACAATGCAGAATAGGCAGCCCCTGTGTCCACCAGGAAATTGATGGACTTACCTGCTAGCTCAGTGGAGACAGCGGACTCAGTCAGGGTGATGGGTCTGTCCATCCCCAGGTCCTGCTAATCTTCAGCCAGTCTCAAGAGTTTAGGTGTTGGAAGGGTCAATAGGACTGCTTTGGGGGAGGGTGCAGTGCTCCACAGAGGCAGATTGACAGACCCCCACATTAGGCAATCTGATTTCTAGTGTCCCATTTGCCTACACCATGGACATGGCTTAGTAGTTTTGCAAGGGCATGGGTTTGGATGTTGTGGGGAGCAGTGTCCAGGCTCCCAGCAGTGCTGGGTCCCACAAGGTAGAGCTGGGTATGAAGCCGCCAACAATGCCTGGGATTGGAGAGCTACCTGTCTATGTAACTGCCTGTCTTGCCTGTTCCAAATGCCATTTTTACTGTCTTGCCTTTTCCAAATGCCATTTTTACCAGTTTGAGGACACACTTTTGCTTGAATATATGGAAACTGGGAAGTAAAATAGGTTGCCGAAAAATGTGGCCCTTGAGGGAGATTCCTGGTATAACTTAGTGTATTTAAAGGGAGCCTCACTCAACCTGTCAAGGAACAGTGCAGGATTTTTACCCAAGTCTTTTGTGATCTCCTGTAACTTATCAAATTTGACCAGTTTATTGGAAACTATCTGTACGCCTGTCAGGAGGTGCTGGATAATGTGAGTCCAATTGTGGCAGCCCTGTTGACTGTCTTGATACTCCCAGTCCAGCAGCATATTGAGGAACGTTTGACCCCTGGTTGGAGGGTCTGGTCAGTCAGGCATTGCTGGTCCGTAAGGTCTATGGCTGCCTGTAAGATGCAAGTCCAAATTTCCGAGGTCAATGAGGAATTGAGGATGACACAAATGTCTGTTATAAATTTGAGATAAGAGTACAGGCTTGGGCCTGGAGGCATGGCCTAGCAGCTAAAGTCCTCACCTTGAATGCTCAGCGATCCCATAGGGGTGCTGGTTCTAATCCCAGCAGCTCCACTTCCCATCCAGCTCACTGCTTGTGGCCTGGGAAAGCAGTCGAGGACGGCCCAAAGCTTTGGGACCCTGCACCCATGTAGGATACCTGGAAGAAGTTCCTGGATCCTGGCTTTGGATTGGTATAGCATCGGCCGTTGTGCTCACTTGGGGAGTGAATCATTGGACGGAAGATCTTCCTCTCTGTCTCTCCTCCTCTCTGTATATCTGACTTTCCAATAAATAAATAAATCTTTAAAAAAAAAAGAGTACAGGCTTACAATTAACTTACATTGTACATTAAAGAAAACAATGAAAGCAACAGGAATAACTTGGTTGATACAGGTAAGTAGATTTTAAACAGTATTCAAGCAGGTACAGCTCAAACCATGCCATGTATAACTGGCAAGAAGCATTTCTTTGTTTCATGTTAGGAAGCATACACAGGATTGCACAAAAAGATGTAACTTGTAGATTCTTTTGAATTGAGATAACAATCATGACAGACAACATAAAAGATTATTAGACCTGTACAACCAGAGTACTCCAACATAACAAAATTGTGCATCATTTTGCACCTTGACAGTCTTTTTAATGTAGTCCAAATAGCTTAACTAGTTGCTGTTTCTAAAATATGAGAGACAAATCCTTTGACATTTACAGGAGGCCTGACTGCAAATGTCAAAATGCCAAAATTTGAAACTTTGGGGCTTTTTTGAATGTCTGTTAAGGATGCCAAAGTAGCCTTAAAATGCCTAGTGGAAATAGAATCTCTTTTCATGACACAATGTAGATCAGACTCATCATTGACATAAAGTAGCTACTCAAATACCTATAAAACAAGTACATAACTTTGCTGACCTGAAGCAATGAGAACCTAATGAAAGGCAGAAAGCACAAGGATTATCTCAATATGAAAATAGTTGCAGATAAGTGATAGTACTGTTTAACAGAATCAGATCTACATTGCGCTGGAGATAATTAGGCAACTTAGTCATTAACTGGTTAAGATCCATTTAAAAGGAGAAGTTACAATGACATGTGTATTTTAAAATGCTCTTGTCCTGTTTAGTTATATTTTCTACCCTGCCTCTCCTGGCTGGTGGGGGAGGGGGACATTCGATAAACAGAAAAGGAACAAAAAGTTAAAATGTCCTTGGGGGAAGGGAAACTGCAGCAGTGGGCAGAGTGGCTTATCAACGAAAGAAGGAGGACAGGAAAAGTAACAGCAACTGTTGCTGAAGAAGGGGGGGGAGAGAGTTTATCCCCGAGGTTGCTGTGTGGGAAGAGGAGATCTAGAAGAAGTCACAGGCATGGATCTGGTGGTGGCTGGAAAGTCAGAGATAGATCCTGAGTCAGGGAGGTGCTGGAGGCAAAGGGGCAGAGAGAACTGGATTTAAAGGTGATGCAGGCAAATTGCTGTGGTGACTCTGGTTAGTACAAGTGAGAGTGGGTGGGATGATTTCAACAAGGAATGTGAATGAGAAGTCACCCTTGGGGCAGCACCTGTAGATACAAAGGAGGAGGAAGAGAGGCAGGTCTGCAGATGGGTCCAGCATGCTGGGAGCAGTATAAAAATGAAGGCTTCTGTGTCAGGATAGTCGGAGCTGAGGGTGGGGGTGGTACTGGATGAAGGGGAGAAAGAGTCAGAGTAGGAAGAGAAAGAGGGAGAGCAGGGGGAGTAGCAGTTGGGGAGAATCCCAGAAGTTCAGGCAGCTAAGAGAAAGTGTGATCAGCCTTTTGATCCAAGGAGTCTACAGTGGGGTAAAGGTTTGGCCTTAGCCAGGAGAACTTGGGACACAGAATAGAAAGCAAAAAGCTCAGGGCAGGAATGGAGTTCCCAAAAAGTCTGCAGTAAGACATCTTGGAACACTTGCCACTGCAGTGACAAAAATTGTCTAATTTTGCAATAATATTAAAGTTAAATGTACCTTCCACTGGTCAATTTGAATAATTGTCTAAGGGGTAAGACATTTACAGCCTAAGTCTTGGCCTAGTCTCATGCCTTTAAAATTAGCCAATAGGGCCCAGAGGCGTGGCCTAGCAGCTAAAGTCCTCACCTTGAATGTGCAGCGATCCCATATTGGCACCAGTTCTAATCCCAGCAGCTCCACTTCACATCCAGCTCCCTGCTTGTGGCCTGGGAAGCAGTCGAGGAAGGGCCAAAGCTTTGGGACCCTGCATCCACGTGGGAGACCTGGAAGAGGTTCCTGGTTCCCGGCTTTGGATCAGCACAGCACCAGCCATTGTGCTCACCTGGGGAGTGAATCATCAAACAGAACTTCCTCTCTGTCTCTCCTCCTCTCTGTATATCTGACTTTGTAATAAAAATACATCTTTAAACAAATAAATAAATAAAAATAAAATTAGCCAATAAACATTCCAATGGCGTCTGGGGATTGCAAGCTTGAGATTGTGAGTTGTCCATTCTGTTCTAATTGTCTGCTGGCAAGTTGGGGCTCAAGAAAAGCATCCTCCCCTAGAGAGGTGAACTAGAAAGGAAACCCAGTTCCCCACGGGGGGCATGCCAGTAAATGGGATGTCTCCCTAGATACATCAGTATCCTAGGTGCCCAAATGAACAAATCATCAGTGAATAAGACGTCTCCCTGTACACTGAGAGCTCAAACGGTGTCCAATGTGCATGGTTTCAATGGACTAAAGAGTTAAGAGGACATTCAGGACAGAAGGGCCTAGGAGAGAGGCTTACCTGGATCACAGCTGTCAGATGAGGACCAGCAAATGTAGCAGGAGGTCAGCAGCTCAGAGAGGAGCAGAGGGACCCAGGCTCCACAGGTGGGAGTGGGTCTACAACCCACCTGCTGGATATTTGATGCCAAAATGTTAGATGCACTGGCTCACTCCCCAAATAGTTGTGATGGCTGAAACAGGGCTGGTCCAGCATCAAGACTCAGGAGCTTCTTCTGGGACATCCACATGGGTGCAGGAGCCCAAGCTCTTGACTATTCTCCACAACTTTCTCCACTACATCTCAGACACGCCAGTAGAGAGCTGCATTAGATGTGGAACATTCAGAATTTGAACTAGTGCTAATATACGAAGTTGGTGCCACAAGCAGTCAGAAGCTTCATATGATGTGCCACAGTGCCTTTCCCTGGAAGCACAAATAATAAATTAGGTGAAAGGGGACTTAATTCAAAGCATACAGCAAGCCAAACATGTTGATGGAATCATCTCATTAACTCTGTCCATAACTTCATTACCTATTCAATTGCTTAGTAAATTAGACATTTACTTAGCTTGTGCATTATAAGAGCTTGGAATTTGAACCTCAGTGTACCTAACTGAAGTCTTTGTCTCGTCCTTTGGTCTAGTTGTTCTCTGCAGCAGAAGGAAGTGAAGCCTCATTTGTTCTGCACATGTAGGTTTTTAAAAGATTGAGCTTACAACCACAACCCTGCTAAGTCCACTCTGGCTTCTTAGGGAAACCCTGTAGCAGCAGTGGTCCTGTTAAGTAGTTGTCTCCTGTCTCCATGTCAACCAGTTTCAGGAGTTTGGTTTGCTTGTGTTTTGTTAAATCCAGGCCTTAGAGTGTGCAGATGAGAAGTTCTTTGCAGCTTTCTTCACTGAGGGAGTGGAGCCTGATGCCAGGCTAGAGTGCAGTGTATTATAACATCAGATACTTTGCTGATTGATTTGCCACAGTCTGAACCTCTCCTCTTCTTTCTTGCCGTGGTTTACAATGACCACAAGATGGCGCTCCAGCTTTGCAGTCAGCCTTAAGGGGAAAATCAGAGCCTATGAAATGTTGTTATAAAATTAAATGCAATAATAATTAAAAAAAAAAAACTCCATTACATAGTTCATGCCAGAATGAACAATTGCATTGTTAATCTAAATAACAAAAATTATATAAGTGTATAAAATTATGCTGTTTATAATAGTTTTTAAGGATATTAGGACTCAAAAGAAAAAAGGAATTGTCTTAGAGGAGCACACCAACTGTGGTGGTGAGGCTGGTGGAGCATTAGTAAAGGCTCAGAGGGATTTCATAGAAGCTGTTGTTTTAGAACTTCCCTGAAAGTCTCCCATAATGGTGGGTAGTGCTGTGCCAGTGCAAGAAGGGCTGAGGGGCCACTTGGTGCTGTCCAGTCTGGGTCTTTGTGATGTGCACAACTACAGCAGGGAAGAAATACAAGTAACTGTTCTCCCATTCCATTCAAGCCCTTTGGATCAATGTGTTTTCTTATCTGTCAAACTTTCTAGTAAATAAATATGTCTATTTAAATATATATAATCTCTATATATGTATTTTATATACATAATGTAAAATAATAAATGTTATCAAATAATATGAAAAGAATGTATAATAGATATTATATATAATCCATGTATTCTATTTAATATTCATGTTCATATTTTGAATTTAAATATTTAGAATATTATATATATTTCATAGATTATTTATATGGGGGGAAAGTGCGTGTTTGTGTGTGTGTGTTATGGGAGAATCCCATTGACATTACAGGTGTTTTTTTCTAAATTTATTTTGTTTTATTGAAAAGTTAAATCTACAAAGAGAAGGAGAGACAGGCAGAAAGATCTTGCATCCAGTGGTTCACTCCACAAGTGGCAGCAACCCCCAGATGGAGCTGATGTGAAGCCAGATCGCAGGAGCCAGTAACCTCTTCCAGGTCTCCCACAAGAGTGCAGAATTTCAAGGCTTTGGGCTCTCCTCTTCTGCTTTCCCAAGCCACAAACATGGAGCTTGAGGGGAAGTGGGGCTGCTGGCACACTAACTGGCACACATATTGAACCCCAGACCTTCCAGGCTAGGATTTAGCCACTAGGCTATTGTGCTGGTGCCTTTACTGTGTCAATCAACTTAATGATGTTTATTCCAACATGAAGGTTGTCCAGAATCTTAACTTATATTTCATCTCTTTTTTTTTTTTTGACACTGGCTTTTTTTTTTAAGATTTATTTATTTATTTATTGGAAAGTCAGATATACAGAGAGAAGGAGAGACATAGAGGAATATCTTCTGTCTGATGATTCACTCCCCAAGTGAGCACAATGGCCAGTACTGCACCGATCCGAAGCCGGGAACCAAGAACTTCTTCCGGATCTCCCACATGGGTGCAGGGTCCCAAAGCTTTGGGCCTTCCTCGACTGCTTTCCCAGGCCACAGGCAAGGAGCTGGATGGGAAGTGGAGCTGCTGGGATTAGAATCGGTGCCCATATGGGATCCCTGTGCATTCAAGGTGAGGACTTTAGCTGCTAGGCCACACCGCAAGGCCCTTTTTTAAAACTGGCTTAAGAACTTTTGCAACCACTTCCTCATTGTTGATGATGTTAATGGCCTCAATACTTTACTGTACCAATCCCAAGGTTTTGAAACTGTTGGTAATCACTTGGTTACCCCTGTGTTTTCCCTCTTTCTGCCTGAGTGTCTATCTCTATGTCTCCTCTCTCTTTCTCCTACACACACACACACACACACACACACACACACACACATTGATTTGAGGTGTCATTGATTTGAGGTGATGCAGCCAAGGGAACCATGGGAAAAGCTGGCATGGCATTGTACTATTAATATTTTCTGCCCCTCAATTTCTTTATACAATAGCCATCCTCTAACATTTCATTTCAGTAAAAACATACAATTGCCGGCACCATGGCATACTGTGTAAGGCACCATCTGCAGCACCAGCGTTCTATGGGATGCTCCACTGATGATCCAGCTCCCTGCTAAGGTATTGGGAAAGCAGCACATCATGGCCAAAGGGAGACATGGAAGAAACTTTAGACTCCTGGTTTAGGGCAAGCCCAGCTCTAGCCATTTGACAATTTAAATGGGGAATGAACCAGGGGATGGTAGATTCTCTCTCTCTCTATGTCTTTGTTTGTAACTCCTGATTTCAAATTAAATACTTTTTTTTAAAAACCTCGAATATTTTGGGAGAGTTCTTCATTCCACTCATTCCAACCAATTCTGCAGTAAACTCAATGTAAATTATTTGGGCCTGGCCCAATGACTCAGTGAGCAAATTTTCACATCACATGAGCTGGGGCCCGTAAGAGTGCCAGTTTATGTCCTGATGCTCCACTTTCCTTCCAGTTCCCAGTGTGTGGTCTGGGAAAGAAGAGGAGGGCCAAATCTTGCTGGACTGCAACCACAGGGGAGATGCAGAAGAGGCTCCTGGCTTTGGATTAGCACAGCTCCTGCCAATGTGGCCACCTGGGGAGTGAACCAGTGGATGGAAGATCTTTTTCTGTTTCTTTTCCTCTCTGTGTAATTGTGAAAACAATCTTTCACTCACTGGTTCACTCACCAAGTGATCACAATGTTTGGAGTAGAGCTGATCTGAAGTCAGGAGTCAAATTTTTATTGGAAAGTGAAATATAGAGAGAGGAATAGAGACAGAAAAGAACATCTTCCATCCACTGGTTCACTCCCAAACTAACCACAAAGGCAAGAACTGAGCTAATCCAAAGCCAGGAACCTGAGCTGGTTCCAGATATCCCAACTGGGTGCAGGATTCCAAGACTTTGTGCTATCCTTAACTGCTTTTCCAGGGAGCTGCTTCAGGGAGCTGTTTGGAAAATGGAGTAGCTGTGACATGAATTTGTGCCCATATGGGATCCCTGCACATGCAAGGCCAGGACTTTAGCCACTAGGCTTCCAAGCAGGACTCTAAAAAGTAAATCTTGAAGAAAACAGAAAATTAATCATTTGAGGAAGCACACATGGAAATGGTCCACTACAAGTTAGATTCAGAAAGTGCCCGGATTGTGTTCAGGGAGAGGTCAGCTCCATCTGACCTCCCAGATAGAGACCAGAACATTTTACACCAGTAGTTCTCAAAGATTTCCATAGATTGGGGGGAAAAAAACACATTCAAACAAACAAAAAATCCAAATGCTTTTCAAATTATTAAGGTGTGAATTGTGATTCTAACAATTTTAGAAACTAGAAAAAAAAATGATTTTTAAAAATCACTCCTTTTTTCTCCACTCAGAAACTGTGCTAGAATTCTGGCACCCTGGTTCAAGCTGATGCCTACAACACCACCCTCCCAGCTCAGAGCTCAGTTTTGAGTCATGGCTGCTCCACTTCAGGTCCAATTCTCTGATAATGCACCTGGGAAATGTCCCTGCAACCACGTAGAAGACCTGGATGAAGTACCTGGTTCCTCGCCTTAGCCTAGCCAAATCCTGGCTCCCCTTGCAAACCACGGAGTAAAACCAGCTGATGGAAGATTTCTTTCCCTCAGTTACCATGCCTTTCAAATAAATCAATCTGCCATGCCTTCAGTGGAGGTTCCCTTGTTCCTTCTACTGTGGCCTCCAGGAGGGCACAGGTGCCTGACAGCATGGTCTGAGACAGGCAAAAGAGGAGTGCACAGCTGGCCCTGGGTCAAATTCTGAGCTGGGTCACAAGAGCTGTGAGATGAAGTCACACTGGAAATGGCACCAGGAGTCCATCTTGCAAGCAGCAACAGAGTAAGGAAGTGTGGGATGGGAGATTGAATCACTGCAGAAAACCGACTGGAGATCCCTTGAGGAGCTGCTGGCCATCTGTCTGTCTGAGTGCACCATTGGGACTCAGAGAGCCAAGCTGGACACAGCACATTAGCCCCAGTCAGTATTCCTGCCAGGACACCAGTGGATTCCTCTGGTCTGGTTCAGAAATCTTCAGGTAAGGACTCTTAAAATTTGTACTGGGTTTAGATGGCCACCAAGTGATTAGATCTTTAGAGTCTTGTCCATTTTGTTTCTTGTCTGTATGTTTCGGTTCTTCTTTAACTCCATGGGACAAACAAAATCTATCCCTAGCCCTCTGGAATTGATGAAACAACACTTTAAGGGCTTCAAAGAGAAGTAAGCTGAATGCAGAGACTGTTTTTAAAGACAAATAAATCACTTCTGTTCTATTGAGTGGCCCTCAATTCAGCTTGATTAATCTAACTTGCTTACTGACGTGGAATCATATGGGAACCTCACCAGTGAGTGGAAATTGGCTCTTGCTAATTTAGTCTATTTGGGAGTCAACCCATCTGGGGTTGTCAGAAAGCATGAATGCAACTTAACTTCCACAACAAAGTCTCAGGGTGAGACATTGACTCAGACTTCCGGTTATCTATCGTCGGTAGTTAAGAGGCATTTTACTACTTCTGTGTATCAGAGTCTGTCTGGTGTCTGTGTTCCCTTTTTCTTTGGCACCTGTTTCTCTTTTGTCATCAAACTGGGACAAAGTGTATCATCTCTTCCAGCTGACCCTTCCATTGGCTGCTTTTCAGGAACTTCATTGAAGTCAAGCAGCGCACAGGGGTTGACTTTGCTGTTAATGTTTTTGACTTTCAGAAATTTTGTGACTGAAAGTGGCTGACTTACAATTTATTGTTGTAAGTATGCTTTGTTCTGAATTTTGCTCTGTCCTGAAATTTGAACATGCAACAGTGTGAAAGTATGGCTTATCAGGTTTGAAGTTCTCATTAGGTTTCTGAATTGTGAGATTGTGGTGGCCACTGTATTAATGTCTGTCTTTTTGTTCAAAACATTCAGTTCAACAGTCCTGGTACCAAAGTAGCAACTGCTAATTAGAGCTCTGTTCTAATAGTCTCCAAAGGTATATGTGCAAAATAAAAGTCTTTTTTTTTTTTTTCTTACAATAACACAGTGTAGCCTTAGCACTTCTTGAGATTAAATGAAAATGGCCTGGTAATGAAACGTAGTTTCATGCCCCTCTTTTCCAACTAAAGCTGTTTCAGAAAAATTTCAAAACGGTTAGCACTAAAAGTATAAATGCACTTGATAGATGCATGTTTCCTAAGTCATCTAAGGCATAATTAATAGGTATAAATTGGGCAAAGGTAAAAGACTACTGTTTCAGGCTGGCTGCTGGTGGGTCCCAGGCTGGGGCGTCTCCATGTTTGGATCCCTGGATCCAGCTACCACGTGCACATGGTGAGCTGTCTCCGGGTCTGCCTGGGCTCCAGGAGCTGCTTCCCTTTTGGGGTGAGTACACCGAGGGGTTAGGTCTCAAGGGCCCAGGCAGGCCCAGGGCCCACCCACCTCCACCATTGAGTGGGAGATGGCATTGGGGAGGGATTCAACCTTGCACCTGGAGGTTGAAACTTCCAGCAGCCTGCTGGCTGCTGGTGGGTCCCAGGCCGTTGTATCTCCACGCTTGGATCCCTGACTCCAGCTACCACGTGCACGTGGTGAGCTTTCCCTAAGTCAGCAGCATGCCATTTGGCGCCAGGCTGTGCTTGCTGGCCGCTCAACCACAAGCTCTGGGGTTTTCTTTCTTTGAATCGCTGCTTATGCAGCTCCATGGTGAACCCACTGTGTTTCTGGGAGGTGAGTCAATCATAAAGATTCCCAAAGACAGTGTAACTTTTCCTTTGAAGAATTTGTAATCACTGAACAATGCTGACTGCTGAACACCAGTTCATGCAAAAGCTAAGACTTTGGGCTTGTCTAGCAGGATCATATCCATTAGCTGACATGATGGTGGGTCAGATTACAGGTCACATTAGGCAGGGCTATGACACTAACCAGCATGCCAGAGAACCATATCTGGGGGTAGATTCTGTGGGGGATGTGTGGGCCAAACCCTGTGGAAATTCTAGCCCCACTGGTTAGCTCAAGAGTTGGGGTGGTGATGGACCAAGCTAGGTGTGATCAAGGAGCCTGCCATCAATCATAGGTTAAGGAATCTGCAACAGTCTGGACTGGTCAAGGCAGCAGAAGAACCCGAATGTACATCCTGAAAAGGATATGGGGTGGGCTGAGCAGCAACGTTCATCAGCTCATACAGGGTCAAAAGGAAAGCCAGATTACACTGGGCACTGGCCTAAAACCCACTGGCATGTATGAGAACAGGGTCTGGGAGTGGATCAAGTGGAGGATCTTGGGAAACTCCCCTGGCAACTCATAGCTCCCGTTGGTGAACATGTGGTCCAAACATGGGGATCAGACAAGCTGGGCAAACTAGTTCAATGGCTGGACAATGTGTGTGTTGGTAATGAAATGGGGTGTACCAGGCAGGACTGAGCAAACCTTAGCCAATATGCAAAATTAGAAACCAGGATGGAGCACAAGTCAAGCTGAGCTAGCCTCTTGTACCTACTGGTCTGCGTGAGCCTGGGATGCTAAGCCACGGTGTCTAAGGCAGAGATTGGGAAGAGGAGTGGTGGTGCCAAGCTGAATCAGAGCAACCACTGGTATGCAAGTGATCTATGGCTAGGAACAGGCCCATTTGGGGAGCTAAGGGATCACTCCAGTTGTGTTGAGGTTCCCACCCAGGGGTGTGTGGGCTGGAATGGGGGCTGCATGCTGATCAGGATACAGTTGTAGTCTCCCCTGGCACAAGTGTGGATGGGGACTGGATGCACCAAGCCTGGCCAGACTCCAATACCATCTGGTGTTCTAGAGGACCAGGGTAGATTTGGGATGGTCTAGGCTAGGTCTCAACCCTACTAAAACATGTGTGAGCAGTATATTGGTATGGATGAGCCGTGGCTGGGCTGAAACATCCAACAGTAAGATCCAGATTGGGTTGAGGGCCAGTCAGGAAAAGCCACTGTTCCTGATAGCAAAAGAAGTGGACTGAGTATGGCTGACTCAGGGACCCTATGGTATGCGGGAAATCTGGCACTGGGAGAGGTTCTGATGGAGGAGCCTGGGCAACTCCTCTGGCAGGACACAGTCCCTGCAGGTAAGCACAAGAAGCATGATAGAAAACAGTCCAGAATAGGCCATGGAAAGTTTTCCAATGGGCATACATTTGGCATGGGTCGGGGGCAGACCAGGCTGAATCAGCTCATGTCATCCACTGGCAAATCCGAGCACCAGAACAGAGTGTGGGTCGAGCCAGGTTTGGGTGCAACAACAACCAGTGCACAATACGGAATTCCAAAATGAGGTTACCTGTACTGGATGTGATTGCAGCACCCAACCAGCACATATGAGAACCAGGAAGAGAGGGGGCAGAGCCAGAAGGGGGAATATTAGAGACTATGAGCTGGGATGGGGTCAGACCAGACTAGGCAGGGCTACAACACCTGTGGGCCTCAAGTGAGCTAGATTAGGGAAAATCAGGCTGAGCTGATTGTTCCTACTGATGCTAACTACAATTGGAGTGGATAAAGGTTGTTTGGGCTTAGGCACAGCATCAGCTGGCAGAAGCTCTCCCTGGGGGCTAATCTTGTCAAGTCAAGCCACAGAACCACCTGAAGAGTACATAATGTGGGAGTGGGAGTGGCCTGGGAGGGAAATAGTGGACACCTCCCTCTTGGGCTACCACTCCCACAGAAGGGAACAAAGCCTAGTACAGGGGCTGGGGTAGCTAGACAGAGTTACCCAAAAACATCCATGAGTTCTGGATAGTTGAGCTGGTTAGATGGAACTAGGCTTTAATACCCATTGACATGTACAAGAGCCTAATGGGATGTGGGACAGACTGGACTAGTGTGCTACACATAGTGGCAAACCAGGGTAGGGTGTCCGCCTGGTGGGGAATATTGTGCGTTGCTCTGACTAGGCTGCTCTCCCACTGGTTTATGTGAGGGCTGAGTATGTGCTGGGCAAAACCTGGCTGGACTGCAACACCCAGTGGTTCCAGTGGAAGTCGGGGCTGGAAGCAGAACCAACCCAGCAATTGCAACCCCCAGCTGATTGGGGTGATGGACTGTTCTGGGCCCTGTACTTGCAAGTACAAACAAGAATCTGGTCTGAGCCCAGCGCAGTGGCGCAAGTGGTTAAAGGTCCTCGCCTTGCACGCCCGGGATCCCATATGGGCGCCGGTTCTAATCCCGGCAGCCCCGCTGCCCTTCCAGCTCCCTGCCTGTGGCCTGGGAAAGCAGTCGAGGAAGGCCCAAAGCTTTGGGACCCTGCACCCGCGTGGGAGACCCGGAAGATGCTCCTGGCTTCGGATCGGCGTAGTATCGACCCGTTGCGCTCACTTGGGGAGTGAATCATTGGATGGAAGATCTTCTTCTCTGTCTCTCCTCTCTGTACATCCGCCTTTCCAATAACAAAATAATAAAAATGAATCTTAAAAAAAAATAAAAGAATCTGGTCTGGACACCTCAGACCAAGTTTCTTTGGGGATTCTCCCAATCGAACTGCCAGACTCAGAACCCTACCCATGAAAAGACAGAGCACAGAACGAGTCAATCAACCACCTCAGCTATATGTTGGTGGTGAAAAACTGGGCAAATGGAAACTCTATGATGGACCATGTCAATCAGCGGAGTCTTCAATGACCTTGTCATGTTCGGAGTGGCGAGATTGGCAGTGACTCATAATTGGTGAACTATCAAAAGCACTTGAGCGAGACCATGCCTCACATTGGGGACCTGGGGTGGGTGGGAGACTGGGTGGGAGTTCTCCCTTAAAATCCCCTTTTAGGGGGAGGGAGAGCAGAGAAATCTTACATCACCCGAGAAGGTGTGAGGAAGACGGGAAGTATAACCTATCAGGATCATAACTGGTAACTTATAGACAACAGACTAAAATCAGAATTAGACAATAGCAAAACTCCAAAGGCATATGGGGGGATTCAGGAGCAATTCCAACAACCTCTTCACAGGAGGTCATATGCACAGAGCAGAGCAGGGACCCCAGATTGGAGCAGGCAGACAGGAAGAGGAATGTATCCCAACTCTGAAGACTCCTAGATCCTCACCAAGGACTATCAGTACGAGCTCCGAGGACTACATCCCAACTGCCAAGGAGACCACGGGGAATTGGAGTGCCTTCAGAGGCCGAGAACTCTGAGGTAACCCATCTCCATTTGGATCTCCCACATGGGATGGAAGAAGCCCATACTTCTGCCTTGCAATATCCAAGGTCATCAGAATGACAACCAAGAGCACTGAGGGTCCGTAGAAACAAAACAGTAAACTTCCTTCAGGACTAGGGAGAGGAGCTTTCTCTGGTTCTTGCCTAGTTCCGACTTTGGGTTCCCACCCTCTCTCATAATGACCATCAGGATCACTCCAGAAACCCCTCAAAACAAACAAATAAACAAACAAACAAAAAACCCCTAGAATAGATAGAGAACAAAAAGGAAAGCTTAGAAACAGGAAACGGGCAGTGAGGATGCACTTATAATCCATCGGGCAGAACACAAAGATTATTTACTCCTCACTAGGGTTTTGAAGATTTCTCTGCACACCCCTCCTAAAACCGTTCACCTAAACTGTTGACGTATGTCTTGTTAGAGTTATAGAGTTAGACTACCCAAAAAACAGCCAGGTTCTGCAAAATTGTGCTTCAACGCTATGAACTGATAATACTAAAATTAAAATAGACATGAGACAGCTGAATAGTAATCTATAGCCATTTTAAGGTGTATAGAACCCAGCTGTATATAAACTAATAATTGCAATGTCAATGTAGAAGTCATAGGATGTGGTTCAGAAATTGCACTCTTTCTCTCTCTCTCTCTCTCTCTCTCTCTCTCTCTCTTTTAACATGCTGGTTATACAATACCATGTCAACTAATTCCATTACGTTATAAATTGTTACTGATGTAATGTCGGGGCTTTTAATTGATTGGGATGATACTCTGTTGGCTCTACCTTCAGACCAGAGACTGTCTCCCCATGAAACTGTTGAACTTATCTGGACAATTAGATGCTGGACTTTATGCTTTGTAGATGCTTGCAAGGAAAAAATCTCAACTGAATTTGACCTGTGGTAATGCAACAAGATGGAAGAATCCACCATGGGGTGGAGGGAGCGGGTTTTGGGGAGGGGAGGGGGGAATCCCAGTGCCTATAAAACTGTGTCGCATGATGCAATGTAATCAATTAAAAAAAAATCCCCTTTTACCTCAGATACATGAAGGAAACAATATGGAAATATTACTCTCACCCATTAAAAAAAGAGTGCAGGGCCCGGCGCAGTGGCGCAGTGGTTAAGGTTCTCGCCTTGCACGCCCGGGATCCCATATGGGCGCTGGTTCTATCCCAGCAGCCCCACTTCCCTTCCAGCTCCCTGCCTGTGGCCCGGGAAAGCAGTCGAGGACGGCCCAAAGCTTTGGGACCCTGCACCCATGTGGGAGACCCAGAAGAGTCTCCTGGCTTTGGATAGGCATAGCATCGGCCGTTGCGCTCACTTGGGGAGTGAATCATCGGACGGAAGATCTTCCTCTCTGTCTCTCCTCTCTGTATATCCACCTCTCCAATAAATAAATAATTAAAAAATAAATCTTAAAAAAAAGAGTGTATATATAAATAATTTATTGTTCTCAATATGATGTTAAATTTCACATGCTCTTTTACTTTAAGTGGTTGTTGTATACTCAATAATGAAAATGGACCAGAAGAAGAAAATTGTGAATTTCTTGTGAAATATTTATTTTTGTAAGAGGATGTCTGCATTGCCTTGGAGTAGAAAAAATGCAAAAAAAAAATTACAGATTTAAGAAATGAGTCATTAATATGATGATATCTGAATTAGTTGAGCCAAACTTATTATATTATTAAAATTAACAAAATAAAACTGCCAAGTTCTAATTGGGATAACCTGAGTTTTAAATAAGTAAATTTTGCCTCTGCATATTAACAATTGCTTTGACATATTTGAGTGGATCACTCTATAAGCATAAAAATCTGATGTGTAACCTATAAAAAGTAAATATAATCTATAACCTGATTAAATGGGTAAATGTCATTTTGTGCTCGTTTGCATATTTGTCATGTTTGCTTTCTCTGACTTTGGCATTTCCAGATAGGGCCCTGGAGATCTCAAAAAAAAAAAAAGGTCAAAATATTGTCTTTTTGTTTGTTTGTTTTTTAATAAAGGTATTGGGTTATGGATGGATTGCATGCAAAGTATTACTAAGATGTGAAATTATGTCATGTCATTCAGACTAAAAATAATTTTACTTTTTTTTAAAGATTTATTTTTATTTTTATTTCAAAGTCAGATATGCAAAGAGGAGGAGAGACAGAGAGCAAGATTTTCCATCCAATAACTGACTCCCCAGGTGAGCCCAATGGCCAGTGCTGTGCTGATTCAGAGCCAGGAGCCAGGAACTTCCTCTAGGTCTCCCACACAGGTGCAGAGTCCCAAGGCTTTGGACCATCCTCGACTGCTTTCCCAGGGCACAAGCAAGGAGCTGGATGGGAAGTGGAGCTGCTGGCATTGGAACCAGCACCCATATGGGACCCCCTGCGCGTTCAAGGTGAGGACTTTAGCTGCTAGGCCACATTGCCAGGCCCTAAAAATACTTTCAATGATCCTGTTGTTACAATTACTATCTTACTGAAAAGGATCAAATGTTTTGTAAAAAGACTTTTTATGTCTGAGGAGCAGAGACACTCCAAACTTAATCCTGCAGCAAAATAGTGGGCCCATTACTGAACTGACCTGGCTCCAAGCTGCCCTCCCCACTACCCACTCAACTTAGACTTAAACACCAATTGGGGTGACGGAGCTCTTAATCAGTATATCCAGATTCTACTCAGAGAGGCCCAAATGGCAGCTAGAAAGCCATCCAAACATTCTAAGGTAAGCAAGCCTGCTCAGAGGCCAAAATAACCCCCTGTGGTGTTTCTCATGTGTCTCATAGAGTCATCACACTTGTACACCCTGAAAGATCCTGAGGGAACTGAGAACAGCTGCAGTATAAATGTCGCCTTTGTATTCCAGTTGGCTCCTGATGTTTAACATAATTTATAGATTTAAAAGAATTAAAAAAAAAAAAAAAACTTGTTCTCCGGTTTGGTAGTTAGCCCAAAAGACCCACTGTTAAATTAAAACAGGAATAATGCATTTTGGAAGAAGAACTATTGTTCATTCTTTCCTTGTGATGCTGGAGTCCCGATAGAATCTCTGCTATCTGAGCCAACACATGATTCCCAAGACAGCCTAAATTCTCTGACAATCCCGGGGCTAACTTGATGGACATTCCATGGCCTGACCTGGATAAAATCCTGTTTACAGATGGAAGCAGTTACATCATTGAAAGGATCAGGTATATGGTATAGTGGTCATCTTACATGATTGAATAATATGGGCCCAAGCACTACAACACGAAACACTTGCCCAGAAGGATGAATTAATTGCCCTGACCCAGACCCTGAGATGGGACAAAGAAAAAAACTACAAACATCTATATGGGCTGCAGATATGCCTTTGCACTGCCCATATCCATGGGGCCCTTATCAAGAAAGAAGACTTACAAAGCAAACAAAGAAGTTGCATAGAAACCAGTGGGGACCCTTCAGATGCTCCTAGTTCTACAGGAATGAACACTGCCACAGACTCCCCAATATGAGTGAACAAATGGATCTCAAATGAACTCACAGAAAAGAGACTGACTCAAAAGGATGGAGACACATACCTGATGAAAAATCATATTGCTGGAAGCATTGGGACTGAGTTTGCATAGAGTCACCATTACATCACTGGACTAAAAACTCTCAACAAGTCTCACTTTGCTGTCAGTGCTCCATCTGGATAAAGCCAGGACCATGAGGTAAGTCACTTCCAGGAACTGGATTATGAGGTAGCTCTCCAGAAAAATATTGGGAAATTGATTGCACTGAAATCCTACTGGGGGAAAATATGGGAACCAGTACCTCCTTGAAATAAGACACCTTCTCTGGCTCAGTAGAGTCATTCTCCATCAACACAGAAACAGCTCAGTAGTAGCCAAGAAGTTAGTTAAAACTGCCCCCCAATTTGGCCTTCCTCTAACCATGGGGTTTAACAATGTCCTGACACTCATCATTCAAATCACACAATTGTTAGCATAGGTCTTAAATATTAATTAGAAATTACACTGTGCATATAGGCCTTAGAGTTCAGGACAAAAAGGATAAATATAACCTTAAAGGAAACTTTAAATAAATTAAAATTAGAAACTGGCAAAAGTGAATGAGCCTCCTTCCCTTTGCCCTCCTGTGAGCCCATTGTATCCCATATGCACAAGACTTCACCCTGTGTGATATCATGTCTAACAGGCAACCATCTATAGTCCCCAAGTATGGAGATGACAAATTGGCTGAGTTAAATAATGATTCCATCCTTATGTCATTAAAGACTCTATAAGTTGTCCTTCAGCAGACTCATAGCCTGGTAAAGGCAGCATATCCAGAAACATAAGGAGAGTATCTCACTCCAATTCTTTTTTTTTTTTTTTCAGATTTTATTTTTATTGGACAGGTGGATATACAGGGAGGAGAGACAGAGAGGAAGATCTTCCATCCAATGATTCACTCCCCATGTGAGTGCAACGGCTGATGCTATGCCGGTCCAAAGCCAGGAGCCTCCTCCAGGTCTCCCATGCAAGTGCAGGGTCCCAAAGCTTTGGGCCGTCCTCAACTGCTTTCCCAGGCCACAGGCAGGGAGCTGGAAGGGAAGTGGGGCTGCTGGGATTAGAACTGGCGCCCATATGGGATTCCGGGCATGAAAGGTGAGGACCTTAACCACTGCGCCACTGCACCAGGCCCCTCCAATTCTTGTGAACACCAGCCTGCAGACTTGGTGTGGATTAAGAAACAAAAGCCTGACACCCTGAGCCACACTGAACTGGACCCCTGCCAGTAAGTTTGACTTATACTCCAACTGTAGCAAAATTTGCAGAAAAATGTCACTGGAATCACCACACATAGACTCAATCCTGGAAAAATGGGCTGTAAAGGCTGCGGACGACCTCCTAAAGATAAGGCTTTCTTGAGAGACTTTCTAATACTTGTAATTCTGTTAATCCTAACTTCTCATAGGACAGAGGGAATGGGCTCTCCCTGCACCAACTAGTTAATTATACTTAAGGACTAAGACTTCTGTGTCTTTGGGTTGAACCCTTAAGTGAAATTTACCCTGGCTTACTACTTTCCTCTTCGTTAGCCCTCTAATATTAATGTTTCAAGGAGAAATTGTAGGCCTGTGTGTGTTATAAACTGTTTAACAAATGTATAACTGACTATGTCCAGGTAGCAAAGCTCATGATACCAAGGACCCATTCTCAATATATTAATAATCAGAACAAGGAGTCTATGATTTGGCTCTACAGGAGGAAAATTAAACAATAGGGAATGTGACAGGTTGAAAATTATAGAGTGTTTCCTATGGTCACAAGAGGGGTTAGACTGACCCTTGTCCCCTAGAAAGGAGCAAGAAGTTAGGTATTCCTATGAAGAGAGCTCCATGAAAAGAGAAGCCCATGAAAGGAGAAATCAGGTCATGGAAATTGAACATAATAAAGAATTGAAAAATGGAGCCAAAATTTTCAAACATTAAGTAAATAAATTATGTGGCTAGCTTAGAATCCTCCTTAAACTCCTTGGCCCAGGTAGACCTCGAACACAGCCTGAGACCCAACCTATTGTACTTTAAGCAAGTAGGCCATTGAATGACCCTGAGAAAAACCTGCTGTTTCTATGCAAATCACACTGGAATAACTAAAAGTAGTCTCTCTCTAGACAGAAATCAACTCAAGGGGAAAAAAAAAAAGCAAAGAGAAGATCAACAAAATTGGTTTGAGAGTTTCTTCTCCTAGTCACCTTGACTTACCATGTTAATCACAGCCTTATGATTTTGCTCTTAGGATGACTAGTAGGCTGTAGTATAATTAATTTCAGGGTTAAATATATGAAAAAGCATTAATACTGCTAAATTTATGGTCCCCAGGTCTCATTATAACTCCATTTCTGTGAATGACAATGAGTCAAAGGTTTGACTCTATTTACTAGGAAAGAGTTAGAATGTGAAATCCTGTCACAAAATGGAGTCACTTTGGTTCAGGTCTACATACGTTTGCTAACATGATCTTTATGCTTCTTTTCAAAATGCTTTTCCAGTTTTCTGCTTTTTGGGTCAGATCACTAGGCTAACGTGTCCTGCTAGCAATCATCAGTTCCAGAAATCTGTATTATATGATTGATTCACTCATTGTTCCCATGGCTGCCTCTTGTCGCTGCCAATGCCCACCCATTGTCCCCAAGGAAGACCCTGTGATTGCCATAGCCTACCAATTGTCCACCCATTGTCCCCATGGCAACCTCCTGTAGCTGCTCAACTCACATGGTTCCCACGGCTATATAACTCTTTCTATAAAATTCATCTAACTCCCACCTTGAAAGGAATGCTGTCGGCAGCCAGTCTGTTTACCTGTCTGCTCAATAAATTTTGCTGCTGATCAGAGTTGTATGGGGTGCACTTTTTGGCAGAGAGACTCAGCCTAGATGCACCAAAATAAGCATATAACATATAACCCTAGCAATGCAGGATTATTGAGAATGTTTCCCCTGGGGACAGATGCAGACTTGGCTGCATCTTGGTACAACCACACTCCATATTACAGTGTAAATGTGGACATGCAGATAGCCAACAAACAGAAAATACAAGGCCTGAGACTCCACCTTGAAGCAGCACTAGAGAAATCAATCAACAAAGCAAACAGTATCCTACAAAATTGAAACCAATCTTCCACAAATTGGCAATTGGACTGTATCCAACAAATGGAAAGCAGCAGCCTAAGAATGTCTCTTGAACAAAAGCCAAATACTTAAATAACTTCTTGAATCCATTTTTACAATCATACCAAAAATACATTGAATAGAATAAAAGTTTAAGTCTTAGCATTGTTAATCTCATCCAGATTGTAACAAATAAACCTACAACATACAACACAACATAGCATTATTGAAAATGTTTACAAAGTGATTGCATGCAAATAAGGTTGCCTCTTCTGAACAGGATCCAGGCATACAGTGGAAATGTCATCATGGAAACAGCCAACAAGCAGAAAACACAAGGCCTAAGTATCTACTAGAAGCCTAACTAAATCAGCCAGTTGATCTAACAAGAAATAAATAAGTAATAAAAAGGATACCTATATAATCTAAGCCATGAATTAACAAATTCACATGATGACTGGATCCAAAGGAGGAAGGATTACAATTTTTGGAATAACACAATGCACCAACATGTTATTCCCTTAAAAAAGAGGCAGGTATATTGGCAAGAGACTAGAGGAGTAGGAAAGGAGACTAACTCAAAGCAAAATGCAATCAAATAAGACATATGTATGTCAGATCTGTAACACCCATGGCATAATGAACCACATGGGTGGAGAACATAAGAAGTGTGTGGGAGATGGTTATGGATGTTTGACACTCATAGGATTGCCTCTCAGCTGCCACAGGTTGTATTAAGCTCCAGATCACAGTGACATCACCGCCACTTGCATGGGTGAGTTGAACCAACAAGAAGGTGATAGCACACCAACTTTGGTGGGCCATGATTAAGTGAGATGTCAAAGCTCTGAACTTGAGCTTCAGCCTCGGCTGTCATTCTTGCTTCAGTCACATAACCCATTGTGCTGTTCTGGTGACAGGGAGCATTCTGATTGGCTGCATCACTGAAGTCACAGGGCACTATGGTCATACAAGCTGTCCAATCAGTAGCTGCCTGTTCATAATAGCCCAGAATTCTGCAGCCTCAGCATTCTAGAAATGCCATGGTGAGAGAGGCTCCTGCTGGAGACAGATGGTAAGCGGCTCAAGTTCTGTTTTCTGTGGTTTTTCTCCCCACATGCATGACAGGGAGGATGTTTAGCTTCCATGGAAGTCAGCAGATCGTGAGTGTAAGGGGCTGGGTGTCCCATAAGTGTGAGTGTGCAAATCTGCTGAAAATGTTGTGAAGCCTGGGGCTTTTTCAACACTCGTACTATGCAAGCGTTTCACTTTTCCATCAATGAGGATCTTCATGGATCCAAATTGATCCTAGTTCTCCATTAGAGTCCTGCATCCAAGCTGAGCTCCTCCCCAAGAAGTGCAGTCCAGACGACTTTGCTAATCAGCAAACTTTATTCAGGAAGCAGGTAAACTAACCAGCTGGAGTCAACTCTTCTTTCCTTTAGAGAGTGACCCCAATGTGAGAGTTAGAAGGCCTTTTATGTAAAGCATTATACAGTCATGGGAAGCAAGTAAGTTAGGCCGTTACAGGAGGCTACCCTGGGAACAACTAGTGGGCCTAGGTAGCCACAGGAGGCCTTCATAGGAATAATGGGTGAATAAATCATCCCTTGAAACCAATAATTGCTGGCAGGGCATGTTGCTCCTTGTGATCTGGCCCAAAAAGCAGCCAGCTGGCAAAGCATATTGTACAGAAGTGTAGAGAGCAGGTTAGCAATCTTGCGCAGGCCTGAACCAAAGTGACTCCAGTTTGTGATTGGATTTTACATTTCCGCCTCTTTTCGTAACTAAAGCCAAAATATTATTAACAAAAATTGAGTTATACTGAGATCTGAGGACCATTAGTCTAACAATACTGAATCTTTGTTTTATAGAGACAGCCAAGAATTTCACAATAATACAAGGACCTATCATTTGTCCTAAAATCAAAAGCAGAAGGGGGCCAGTGATGGTCATAATCGAAGTGGTGAACCAAGGTGACCAAGAGAATAGGCTCTCAAATCAGTTTTGTTGATTTTCTCTTAGCTATTTTCTTTCCTTGAGACAGTTTCTGACTAGGGATAGTCTTTTCAAGTTACTACAGAATGATGTGTATAGAAGTAGCAGGTTTCTCCCAGGGCTATACAAAGGCCCTCTTGTTTTAAAAAAGAGATCTAGTCCTCATCTGTTTTGGAGGACCACCTTGGGCAAGGAGTTTAAGGAGGATTTTAGGAGGACATTGAAGTTTCTTATTCAGAGAGATCCATATCCACTCATTTGCCTAACATGTGAAAGTTTTGGCTCCCAGTTATGAAGGCAGCCCCTCCCAGAGCTGTGGAACCAGTTATTCCCAATCTAACCATAATGGGTACTAGGGCAGTGGCAGCCCTCTTTTTTCTGTGGGCCAGTTCCCAGTGTATTCTTCTCCCTTCCCCCAAATAGTAGTATATTCAGGGAATTATGTGGACAAGGGTACCCATTCTTTGTTGGTGTGTGATAATCCTGTCCTTGAAAGGCAGGAGGTGATTCCTAAGCTACAAGTAAACCATGATCCTTCTGGAGCTACTAAGTAACTATTATCTCCGAGGTCCCCAAGAATGAGTTTGTACAGTTGGCTCCATAAATTTTGGCAGAGGGAGTTACCGATATTAAGCTCAGTATTTAAGAAATAGGTAACTCATCCTTCAAGATCCCCAAGAGTGAGCTTGGGTTCTTTACCCCACCAGCAAAGCCCCTGGGCATGGGTTTGTTCAGCACTTACATTGTGGATATGTT
The DNA here is from genome assembly GCF_017591425.1 of Ochotona curzoniae. Classification (NCBI taxonomy): domain Eukaryota; kingdom Metazoa; phylum Chordata; class Mammalia; order Lagomorpha; family Ochotonidae; genus Ochotona; species Ochotona curzoniae. Next base: position 36,732 of record NW_024466513.1, on the reverse strand, counting down.
GGGGTAGTTGTTCTACAGTGCTATTCGTGACAATACCTACATAATACGGTGGTTCAGTGTTGACACATGGCCAACAATCCCCGGTGTCACTGGAATTTGTTGCATTAAGAAAAAGAAAATCTGAGTCTCGCATACTTAAGACAGATCTATGTGGGTAATTGACTTACCTTCTATGGGTGATTTGTTGCTTCCAGTGCTGTAATTTGCCCTATGGAAGAGGTACCTGAAGCCTAGGATAGTGCCACAGGCACATGAGGTATAATCTCTCTATTGGTGCCAATTGAGTTGGTTGGCATTTTAGGACAGTAACGTTGTATGGTATATATTGCCTCTGGGTCCCAACAGTAATAAATAGTCACAAACCCCATGTGCATCCTGAGTTCCAGATGCAATCTTGTAGGTTTTTTTTTTTTTTTAATTTGTATAACAATGGGGTTACATTTACCTATTTTACAAGGTCCCAGAGTTGTTTCTCTTTTAAAGGCAATATAACTGTCTGGGATTCGAGACGCCAGGAGGCTATTGTTTTGCAGCCCAATGCACAGTAGTAATAGTCCCCAGTACCTCCACAGTATGCGTTTTCATTATCAGGGCATACGTAAAACAGGGCATTAAAAAAATTGTTGTTCCATGCCTTTCCTCCCACACACATAGAAAATTATTTGTAGACTATTCCAAACTTTTCCAAACAGCTGGCAGAGAACTGATCGATATGTACGGGCCCCATAGGTGGATAACTGCTTAACTACAGTCCCACCCTGTGTTTTTCTTAACTCCCAAATACAGTTAATCAATTGATGTAGGGAATGCGACATAGACCCATCCATCCTATTTCTATTTAAGATCAACAACATTAATATTACAAACATAGATGCTAAAGAGTTTCTTTGATAGGTCGGATCTTTAGTGGGTCCCAAGGGTGTCTGATGATTCTCCATTTCTTACCTGATGTTTGAGGATCTGTGACCATCGCCACATGCTAAAGTGGGCTTAGTGTCCTGTGGTTTGTGGTCATTACTGGCTGCTCCCTGGAGCGGGTGTCCTTTTCAACCTGGCCGTGGTGATTCAATACCTCGTTCCCATCTACCTTAATGGCTGTTGGAGTGGTTAGGATCATAGCACATGGTCCTTTCCAGAATGGCTGCAGGGCTTCAGTTTGATGTCTCTTGAAACAAACCTGGTCAACTCATCAGAAACAAGGTGGTTGGACTGGAGGTGGCCGGAAAGCTGCCTCCAGGTCAGACATCAGTTCCTTTTGGATTTTCTGGAAAGCCTACAAGGAACTTAAAAGCTGATCATGACAGATAATTTGCAGGGCTCTCCTATCTTGGGCAAAATAGGTGGGGACTCCCAAACATGGTCTCAAAAGAAGTGAACTGTTTAATGCTGGAGTTATATCTTGTTCTAAATAGGACAAAAGCCAGCATGCCCACACAATTTTCACCAGTCTCTAGGGATAGTTTTACCAAGGTCTGCTTTAGAGGCCAGAGCTTTGGGGTCTATAAGCACAATGTAATTTCCAATTTATCCCCAAAGCTTGGGCTATTCCTTGTGACACGTGGACAATAGTCAGGGCTATGAACTGAGCCTTTATGAGGAGGCAGCCCACACCTAGCAGTAATCTCATGTAATAATCATTCAGCAGTCACCATTGCAATTTCAGTCTTAGTAGGGAAAACTTCTTCCCATCCTGGGAAAGTATCTATAAACACAATAAGTTTATATCCATATTTTCTTGGCTCAATTTCAGTGAAATCAACTTCCCAAAACCTCCCTGGCTCTGTTCCGCGATTATTGATTGCAGTTTTGTTGTTGGCCATGGCCCTGGGTTAACCTGGAAACAAATCACACAATGTTCTACCACTCCTTCCATCGATGCATTTAGTCCTCGCACCCTAAGTCTTTTTCTGAGGAGCTTGGCAAGCTTTGTTTTTCCTAAGCATGTGGTTTGATGGAGTTGCTGAGCCAGATGTTGCCCCAGGGCTTTTGGAAGAAACATCCTACTGTCCGGATCTTGGTACCAGTTCTGTTCTTGCTGCCTGGTTCCCCTCTTTTGTTGTATCTATACCAAAGCTTTGGAAGAATATGGATCTGAGGGAAGAATTTAGCAAATAGAGGGAGTATGGCAGTTAGCCCCCTGGCCGCTTCTCGGTAGCAGTGTCATCAAGGCAGTTTCCCTTTTGGTGTCCAGTACAGTATTATCACAAAGGAAGTGGGAACCAACTAACAGCTAATAGGTCGTGAGAATTTCGTCTTTGTTTCTTTTGCCTTTATCAGTAAGGAGGCCTAATTGCCGGTAGATGGCACCATATACATGAGCTGTAGCAAAGGCATTCACATACAGATTACATACTGTGGGAAGCCATGATGCATGAAATCAGTGTCAATCTGAGCAGTAGTGGTGGCAACTGACACATAAACTCCACCTGCAAGAGGAACTCCAAGAATCTGATGTTAGACAATTCTTTTGTCTCTGAGATATGGCTCCCAGTCTTGAGTGTTTTTGACCAGCAGTCCCCCAGACTACTCAGGGCCATGACAATGGTGTAGCTTGGCTGCAGAACCACCAGAGACAAGCTGGTGAGGGATGTCCATTTATTGGAAAGATCATACAAGCATACATACAGTGGAGGGGGGAAGGCAGAAGGGTGGTCTCGATAATACTCCCACCCTACACTATTATCTTAACTGGCCAGCACGCATGCCTATCTCTCTGGACACTCTAACCAAGTCACCAGTTACATTCTATAAGCAGGGTTGGGAGCTTAATGTTTTAGGTCATGTGCAGGTAGACCAAGATATGCTAGCACCTGGGCTGAAAGCTATGCCTTTGGACATCATCATTACATGTGACTGGTAAATATGATGGTTACATTTCACTTCTTAGAGTTGCTTATCAGGGAAATTCTAGCACAGCTCGCAGGGACAGAGAAATTGAGATACAGCCTACTACTCGGGATGCCTGCCCAGTGAACTGGCCAAGATGGAGTCTCTGTTAGCTGAAGTCACTGCCAGGGCTTTGCCTTGGAGACACAGTGGGCCATGTGCCTATGGCGTCCTGCATGGAATAAGCAGGCAGAGATGCAGGAGCCATCTGCCATACTTCTTATTCAAGGAGAGACAGTAGCCAAATAGGATCCACATTTGGCCAGATATCACAAGAGAATCTTGCCTTTGGACAAGATTCATCCTTCTAATCTAGGTCTTTATCACTACAACTGCCACATGCATCAGTCGGTATCTGTGAATCCAATATAATTTTGTAATAGGATGAGGAATTTTGAGATTCTAAAAAAGATAAATATGGAATTGACAAAGGTAGTATTTCAAACAAGTGTTACACGTTGAACATTTATTATCAACATTAAATCTGGAAGCAGCATAACACCTCACAACACAGGGAGATCACATACAAATTGCATCTTAATTATTTTAGCAACAAATAACCCGACTTCTGAAATGATACGCCTCATGTTTACTGAACATTTGCTGAGATTTTCAAAGCATGTTTCCACATCCATTGCCCTTTTACAATGCTTTATATTTGCACTCTTGCTAATGGTTGCTTTTCCATTCACGTTATAAGCTCTGACACACAATAATAATAGGTTTATGGTAGCTACTCTTTCTGTTTACATGCGTTTGTAGTGCTAAGGTCTGTGACTCTGCTAACAGTTGACTTCAGAAAAATTATTTTTCAATGCAGTAGGTTTGCCCATTTCTGTGAATATGCTAATTACTGAAGCATGTATGCTTTCCACTGTGCTCAAAATGTTTGTGTATGAATTTTAACACACGTTATACATTCATGCCTTCCCATGTAAATTCTGATGTTTAATTAAACTTGACTGCCTGCAACAGGAGTTTCGACTTACTACATTCATGTACTTCTTATCCTGTTTGGATTCTCTGATGTCAAATGAAACCTGTTTGGTAAGTAAAGGCTTTAAGATACACATTACATTCATAAGGTTTCTCCCCTATGTGGCCTTCTCTGATGCCTAATGAGGGTTGACCTACGAATAAAAGCTTTTCCACACTCACTACATTCATAAGGTTTTTCACCTGTGTGCCTTCTCTGATGAGAAATTAAACCTGACTGGTCGCTAAAAGCTTTTCCACACTCACTACATTCATAAGGTTTTTCACCTGTGTGCCTTCTCTGATGCCTAACGAGGTTTGACCTACGAATAAAAGCTTTTCCACACTCATTACATTCATAAGGTTTTTCACCTGTGTGGATTCTCTGATGAGAAATTAAACCTGACTGGTCACTAAAAGCTTTTCCACACTCACTACATTCATAAGGTTTTTCACCTGTGTGCCTTTTCTGATGAGAAATTAAACCTGACTGGTCGCTAAAAGCTTTTCCACACTCACTACATTCATAAGGTTTTTCCCCAGTGTGGATTCTCTGATGCCTAACGAGGTTTGACCTACGAATAAAAGCTTTTCCACACTCATTACATTCATAAGGTTTTTCACCTGTGTGGATTCTCTGATGAGAAAGTAAACCTGACTGGTCACTAAAAGCTTTTCCACACTCACTACATTCATAAGGTTTTTCACCTGTGTGCCTTCTCTGATGAGAAATTAAACCTGGTTGGTCGCTAAAAGCTTTTCCACACTCACTACATTCATAAGGTTTTTCACCTGTGTGCCTTCTCTGATGCCTAACAAGGTTTGACCTACGAATAAAAGCTTTTCCGCACTCATTACATTCATAAGTTTTTCACCTGTGTGATTCTCTGATGAGAAATTAAACCTGACTGGTCACTAAAAGCTTTTCCACACTCACTACATTCATAAGGTTTTTCACCTGTGTGCCTTCTCTGATGAGAATTAAACTGTGTCGCAAAAGCTTTTCCACACTCGCTACATTCATAAGGTTTTTCCCCAGTGTGGATTCTCTGATGCCTAACGAGGTTTGACCTACGAATAAAAGCTTTTCCACACTCATTACATTCATAAGGTTTTTCACCTGTGTGCCTTCTCTGATGAGAAAGTAAACCTGACTGGTCACTAAAAGCTTTTCCACACTCACTACATTCATAAGGTTTTTCACCTGTGTGCCTTCTCTTATGTGTAATGAGGTGTGCCATACGAAAAAAGCATTTTCCACACTCACTACATTCATAAGGTTTTTCACCTGTGTGCCTTCTCTGATGACAAATTAAACCTGACTTGTTGCTAAAAGATTTTCCACACTCACTACATTTATAAGGTTTTTCCCCACGGTGGAGTCTCTGATGTAGGATTATGCTTGACTTATAAACATAAGTTTTTCCACACTCACTACATTCATAAGTTTTTTCCCCACTGTGGAGTCTCTGATGTTCTCTCATGGTTGACTTACGAACAAAAGCTTTTCCACACTCACTGCATTCATAAGGTTTTCCCCCAGTGTGGATTCTCTGATGCCTAACGAGAGATAATTGCTGCTGAAAGGCTTTTCCATGCTCTGTGCATTCATACAGATTCTCTGCACTTTGAACGATATGATCTCTAATGAGTTCTGACTTCTGGTCCATGTTTTCTTTGCATTCACTGGACACATACAAATTATCTCCTTTGTCAGTTCTCTGCTTGGTGGTAAGGCAAGGTTTATAGTAGCCAACATGAATTGCTTCTCCCACACTAACAGGCTGCTGATTACATGGGTCTTTGGTATAAACTTGCTCACACGGAAGGACTATCTTCTCCCCGCTGAAAGCCTTCTCCTTCCCATTGTGTTCAAAGGACTGCTGACATATGTGGATCTTGTCAAGATGACTGAGATTTTTCTCACCCTCGAGGTTATTCTCGAGAACACTAGAGGCATGCTTCCTTTCAAATGGCATTTCATCAGGCTTCCTGTGGGATAAGAGGATTTAAAATAAACTATGATGTCATGTCCTCTCTCCTTTCAAAAGGCATCAGATCTCTGAGCCCCTCCTGGGAGTTGCTTTCCTCCTCCCCTCTTCCAAGTTTAACTGGACAATTAACAAGTAAAAATCTGACTAGTTTCCATTTTCTGTTTCTATACTATGTTAAAGGAAAGATTCACTGAGCTTTCCTGGTAACATTTAGTTTGGTACATGATATGGGACTTGAACAAGAATTTTGGCTCTTAAACAAGACCTGTGAGGGTAGACTTAGCAAAGAGGAGACTCCACATGGTTTGTACTGAACCTGTGGATATGACATGCTTCTGAAAAACATGAACACACCCACGTACCCACATAATCCACAGCCACTACCTAGCTACAGCTAAACCTCCAGATGGATTGTATTAGGAAAGGCCATAGACACAGCAACATGAAGTGGAATTGTGGAAAGACTAGACTGAGCCATACTGCAAAACATGTTGGTGATTTGGAGAGAGTTAAGATGGCCGACGTGGGAGGAAGGCTGTGAGGGAGCGTCCAGTGAGAGAGGGATAGAGCGCTGCAGAAGCAGCAAGGAGGAACAGCAAAGAACCACAGGGAGAGGTGCGTGAAGTTCCCTGGACAGTGTGGAGCCAAAAAGATCCACACAACTCGGAAGAACAACGAGAACGAAACAAAGCAGGGGCAGAGAAGCTGACATCCCGCTCCAGACCTGCTGAGTCACCTTTGAGAACGGCCCAACGGGAGACGCAGCCGACCCAGAGACAAGGAAATCGGGAGGGATCCTCACCGGCAGAGGTCTTCAACAACAGCAGAAGCAGACTGCAGCAGCCGGAGGTTCGGTGAGCCAAAGAAGGGTTAACAGCCTCTGCATTCCAACCCCCTGGGGTGCTCCTTCTGCCCTTCCCCCTGCGGGGGCTGCAGAAACTCCAGCCTCTGAGAATACAGGGAAAGCACCTTGAAACTGCCACGTCTGCGCCTTGTGAGCGGTGCACAGTGGTCTTGGGGGCTGAGAAAACACGGGGGAAAGCGCCCCAGATATTCCTGCGCTGAGTGGGCCAGTGCATCTCGGTGCGCAGAGGCTGCCGGCGAGGGTCTGGAATCCCCAACACCCTGATACACGGTGGGTGGGCGACAGCACCAGGAGAACTCTGAACGCCGCGCCGCGCCGGGCAGGCTGGGCGGTCCTGCCTGCAGCAACCGCCTCCGCAGTGCAGGAGTCAGGAGGGCCCTGAGCTGGGAAGTGTAGCGCAGTGTGTCCCTGACACGCAGGTGCCACTCCCATAGTGTGAAGTGCCCACTCCTCGCCTCCCACCCTACAGTTCTGAGTGTGGGCGACACACCAGGAGAGCTCTGAAAACTCCTGCGCCACACTGGCACTGTGAGAACCCGCCGAGAAGTCATTTTAACAGGGCGCCTGGGTCACTCCTCCTCTACGGTCCTGTGAGGGGGAGTCACAGGGGGCAGGGGCTCTGAACACCCACACACCACGAGTGGTGGATTCACTGCACAAGAGCCACGCCCAGAAAGTGCCTCACCCACAGTCCCGTGTGTGGGAGACACACCAGGCGGGCTCTGAAAAACCCTGCAGTCCCTGACATGGAGAACGCAAGGAGAAAGCACATAAAACCTTCTACGTCCTGTGGATTCCCGTGCAGGGGGCACGCCCAGAGAGTGCCTCCATCCCTCCACGCCCTGGGGTGTCACACCTGTAGAAGAGGTGCCCAGAATGTGCCTGGAATCCACTGGGCCCCCAAGGTGGTGCACTATAGTCCCGGGCCCTGAGAACACACCAACGGTGCCTTGAAAATTACCACGCACTGCAACACCACACCTGCAGGCTCCAACCTCTACAGGAAAGCACCTGACGACCCCTCAACACACAGGTCCATTGGCCTCACCAAAATACACCAACACAATGGGAAAAACCACCAGAAAAAGTTGTGCTCCAGATGAAAGAGCCAGCACCCCACCGAACAAGGGCCAAAAGCCATTATTAGTATCGGAGATGCGAGATGAAGACATGGAAGTATTACCAGACGAGGAATTTAAAAAAATACTGCTAAAATTTTTCAGAGACATGGACACGAAGCTTGAAGACTTCCAGAACCGCATAATCACTGGAATACAACAAATCAAAACCAAACTGGATGCCCAAGATCATATAATTGAAAGCATGATCAACAGAATAAATGTGGCAGAGGAAAGGATCTCTGAAACAGAAGACACACAAAATGAAGGTGCCCAGCGAATTAAACAGCTGGAGACAAGCCTCAGCAAAACTAATAAAATGATGCAAGAAATGAAGGATTACCTTAGAAAATTGAATATTCGGATCATCGGCCTCCCCGAGGGAGTAGAAGAGAATCAGGAATGCAAGCAGTGCTTGACGAAATTATACAGGAAAACTTCCAAAACACTTGGAACACGAATCCACCCCGCATACAGGATGGACAGAGAACTCCCAACAGACATGATCCAAAGAGATCTTCACCCAGACACACGGTGCTCAAGTTCTACTCCAATGAAGACAAAGAAGGAATCCTGAGACAAGTACGAAGTAGAGAAAAGATCACATACAGGGGAAAACCCATCAGAATCACGGCTGACTTCTCCAAAGAGACCCTACAAGCAAGGAGAGAATGGACAAAGATCTTCCAAGTCCTGAAACAAAACAACTGTCAACCAAGAATAATCTACCCAGCAAAGATCTCATTTATATATGAGAACGAAATCAGATACTTCAATAGCAAAGAAAAACTAGAAGAATATGTTTACACAAAACCAGCTCTGCAAAGCCTTCTTAGAAATGCGCTAGTCCCGGATAAAAAGGAGGCAAATCACAAACACAGTTGGCAAATAAGAAGGTCTCCAAACTAAAGCCCACACAAACAAGGCAATTACACAGACAACAACACACACAAAACACAATCGAATGGCAGGGCAAAATTGCAACCTCTCAATCGTAACTCTCAACACAAATGGTCTAAATTCACCAATCAAAAGACAGAGATTAATAGAATGGATCATCAAACAAGACCCAACCATCTGTTGCCTACAAGAAACACATCTAACCAGAAAGGATGCAAAGAAACTGAAAGTGAAGGGATGGAAAAAGATATTTCACGCCAATAGACGAGAAAAAAAAGCTGGGGTAGCTATCCTAATTTCAGATGAAATAGATTTCAATCTAACTAACATCAAAAGAGACAGGGAAGGCCATTTTATACTGGTGAAAGGAATGATCCATCAAGAAGCAATCACCATCATTAATGTTTATACACCAAATCTTAATGCACCTAGTTACCTAAAGCAATTACTTACACACTTAAGGGAAGACACAGATACCCGCACAATTCTTGTAGGCGATCTCAACACGCCTCTAACACCAATGGACCGGTCTACGAAACAAAAACTCAACAAAGAAACAACAGAGCTCACACAAACAATAGAACAACTGGACTTAGTAGACATATATAGAACTTTTTATCCCAAGGCCACAGACTATACATTCTTCTCAGCGGTGCATGGCACCTTCTCCAGAATCGACCACATGATAGGACATAAAGCGAATCTAAATAACTTCCAAAACATTAGTATCATACCATGTACCCTCTCAGACCACCATGGGATGAAACTGGAAATCAACAACTCAAAACTCCCCAGGAAGTATAGGCACTCTTGGAAATTGAACAATATGCTATTAAACGAACAATGGGTCAGAGAAGAAATTAAAGATGAGATCAAAAAATTTATGGAAACCAATGAAAACTCTGATACAACATTCCAAAACTTGTGGGACACCGCCAAAGCAGTGCTACGAGGTAGATTCATAGCAATCGGAGCCCATGTCAAGGCCCAAGAAAGACGCCAAATACAGGAACTAACCACACACCTCCAGGATCTGGAAAAACAGCAGCAGAAGAGTCCCATGCACAATAGGAAACAAGAAATCATCAAAACAAGGGAGGAGATAAACCAAATAGAAATCAAAAAAACTATACATAAAATCAACAAATCAAAAAGTTGGTTTTTTGAGAAAATAAACAAAATAGACACTCCACTGGCCCGATTGACCAAAAAAAAAAAAAACAAGAGAAAGTGAGAATCAATAGCATTAAAGATGACAAAGGCAACATAACAACAGACACTGCAATCATTAAGAAAATAATTAGAAATTACTACAAAGAACTGTACTCCCACAAATTTGAGGATCACCAAGAAATAGAAAAGTTCTTGGACTCTCACCACTTACCAAAACTCAGTCCGGAGGCAACTGCAGAATTAAATAAACCCATAACCGAGGCAGAGATTGAAACAGTCATCAATGACCTCCCAACAAAAAAAAGCCCAGGCCCAGACGGCTTCACCACAGAATTCTACAAAACATTCCGAACAGAACTAACCCCAATCCTCTACAAGCTCTTCAAAACAATAGAGGAGGAAGCAACCCTTCCAAACTCATTCTATGAAGCCAACATCACCTTAATCGCAAAACCGGAGAGAGAACCGTCAGAGAAGAAAAACTACAGACCTATTTCTCTGATGAACATTGATGCTAAAATTCTCAACAAAATCCTAGCCAATAGAATTCAAAAAATCATCAGACAGATCATTCATCCGGATCAAGTAGGATTCATCCCTGGAATGCAGGGATGGTTCAACATTCGGAAATCCATAAATGTTATAAACCACATCCAAAAACTGCAAAACAAGAACCACATAATAGTTTCAATAGATGCAGAAAAAGCTTTCAACAAAATCCAACACCTCTTCATGCTAAAAACTCTAGCCAAAGTAGGCAAAGATGGGAAAATCCACAACATAATCAAAGCAATTTATGAAAAACCCAATGCCAGTATCATACTGAATGGAGAAAAGCTAGAACCCTTCCCATTGAGATCTGGAACAAGACAAGGATGCCCGCTATCACCACTGCTATTCAACATAGCCTAGAGGTACTTGCAGAGGCCATAAGACAAGAAAAAGAAATCAAAGGCATACGTATAGGAAACGAAGAAGTCAAGCTTTCACTATATGCAGATGACATAATTCTATACATAGAAAAACCAGGAGACTCAATACAGAAACTACTAGAACTTATACGAGAGTTTGGCAGAGTGGCAGGGTACAAAATTAATGAACGAAAATCAACAGCCATAGTGTACGCAAATAACACCAAGATGGAAGAAGACCTAACCAACAGGATACCATTCAAAACAGCAGAGAGAAGTATGAAGTATCTGGGAATAAATCTAACCAAAAGGGTAGGAGACCTATTTGAAGAAAACTACAAACTATTTAAAAAGGAAATTGAACAAGACCTCAAAAGATGGAATAACATCCCATGCTCCTGGATAGGCAAAATCAATATCATTAAAATGTCAATACTACCACAAGCTATATACATTTTCAACGCAATTCCAATCAAATTGCCCAAAACATTCTTCACGGAACTGGATACAATGATTCAAAAGTTCATCTGGAAACACAAAAAACCACAAATAGCTAGAACCATCCTGAAGAATAAGAAGTTAGCAGGGGGAATCACAATCCCGGACCTCTGGACATACTATAGAGCAGTGGTTATCAAAACAGCCTGGTACTGGCACAAAGACAGGAAGGAAGATCAATGGAATAGAATAGAAGCACCAAAAGGGAACCCACACAGATACAGCCAATTAATCTTTGACAAAAAGACCAATGACAGCCCAAGCAAGTGGGAAGGCCTCGTTAGTAAATATTGTTGGGACAACTGGCTGATAGCCTGTAGAAACAAAAAGATAGACCCACATCTATCACCATACACTAAGATCCAATCTACATGAATAAAAGACCTAAACCTACATCCAGAAACCTTCAAACTCTTGCAAGAAAATGTTGGAAATACCCTGCAAGACGTAGGAGTAGGTTCCGACTTCCTAAGAAGGACACCAAAAGCAATAGCAGTTGAGAACAGAATAAACAAATGGGACCTCATCAAACTAAGAAGTTTCTGCACAGCAAGGGAAACAATCAACAAAGTAAAAAAGCAACCCACAGAGTGGGAGAAGATCTTTGCACACGATATAGGCGATAGGGGGCTAATTTCCAGGATATACAAAGAACTTCAAAACAACCAAAAAACCAAAACAAACAAGCCACTCAAGAAATGGGCACGGGAAATGGGCAAACATTTCACAAAGGAACAAGTCCAAATGGCAAACAAACATATGAAAAAATGTTCCAGTTCCCTGGCAATAAGGGAAATCCAAATTAAAACATCGATGAGGTACCACCTAACACCAGTTAGATTGGCCCACATAAACAAGAACACCAACGACGCTTGCTGGCGAGGATGCGGGGAAAAGGGAACCCTACTCCACTGCTGGTGGAGCTGCAAATTGGTACAGCCTTTATGGAAATCAGTCTGGAGAACACTCAAACAACTCAAAATCTGCATACCATATGACCCAGCAATAGCTCTCCTAGGAATATATCCAAAACACCTGTTTTACGACAAACCAACATGCATTCCTATGTTCATAGCAGCACAATCAGTAATTGCAAAAACATGGAAGCAACCGAAATGCCCATCAGCAGAAGATTGGATAAGAAAGCTTTGGTTCATCTACTCCATGGAATACTACTCAGCTATTAAAAAAAAAACAAAATGCAGTTCTTTGTGGCTAAATGGGCCCAACTGGAAACTATAATGCTAAGGGAAATGAGTGAATCCCAAAAGGTTAGATACCACATGTTTGCCTTGATTTAACTTGTAATTTTTGTTTGGTTGTTGGTTATTATTTGAACCTGTCATTGACACTGTCTCAACCCAGATGTTTCGAAGAATGGAACTTGCATTATTTTTAACATATTGTTTACCCAATACTATGTCAATTAATTCCATAATGTTGTATATTGATACTGAGGTTTTGTTGGGGCTTTTAACTGACCGGATCTTTACTCTGTTAGCCCTATCTTCAGACTAGAGAAGGTCTCCCCAAGAGGCCACTGAACTTAACTGGACAAAAAGAGGCTGGACTTTATGCTAGATATGAGTTTGCAAGGAACGAATCTCAACTGAACTTGAACTGTGGTTATGCAACAAGGTGGAGGAATCCACCATGGGAGGAGGGGTATGGGAGGGGTGGGGGGAATCCCCAGTGCCTATAAAACTGTATCACATAATACAATGCTAACAACAAATAAAAAAAAAAATGTTGGTGGAAAATGAGTTAAGGCAAGCCATGGCAGCCAGGGGGGTGTTGGTGCTGGACTCACGATGCCTGTGTGCAGGAGATCCACTGGGGCACTGGTAGCCTTGTCTGGGACCTTAGGCACAGCTGTGTGATAAGCCCAGTTTATGAATCCCAGTGGCTGCATGTGTGGTGGTTTCTGTTGCTTAGCCTGTGTCCTTGGCTGGTCAGTGCAATGATTCCTGGGTCTGCGAGTCCTGGGACTAGAGGGTGTGGCTGGCCTCAGGTCACCTGGCTTGGATACTTTACACGCCTGCATGGTGGTGCTAGCTATGTGAGCGCTGAGGGTAGGGCTCCACTGGGGCAGCATCGACTGGCCCAGGTCTGGTAAGAACTGGTACTCCTCAGTTGAAAAGGAGTATTGCAAAACTGGCCTGGATCCACCTGGAGATGGCAGTCCACTTAGGCCTGGAAAGTACATCTGGACCACCCAAGAGAAAGGAGGAGAGAACAGAGTGAATAACTACCCCAGCCAAATGATGACAGCAAATATCTGGGTGAATGGAGACTCTAAGGTTAACCATGTTGGCCAATCAACATTGAAAGGGTTCCCTCTTGCTTGAATCAGTGACATGGACCTCATTTCAGAACTATCAGAACCACTGGGAAAGTAACCTTGGTGGGTGTGCCACATTGACACCCTGGTGTGGTATCAGGGGTCCAGTACCCATCCTTAAGTACTAGGATGGTTGGGAGGCCTGGTATAGCTTCTCTGAATATCATTTAACCCTGTTCTAAAACAGGGAGGAAAAATAGAAAATTTGGAAATGATCACACCAATTTTTTTTAATGATCTAATTCCCCTAGTTCTACCCACCTCATGATTTTGGAGGTGGGTGGAAGCTAAGCCTGCTTTGTTCCCAAGGTATCCACTCCCAGGGTACTCACCCGGAAGGGTGAAGCCTTTTGAGCCCAGGCAGGTCAAGGCCCAGCTCATCACATAGTCATAGTGGCTGACCTGTGGTCCCAAGCATGGACTCCAATCTGGCTTGGGTCTTCCCAGGAACAGCAAGTGTACATGAGGACAGAGAAAATATCTAGTTTCTACTAAATACCAGTTGATCACATTCATGCGGTGGATACAGAAACTGAATCTCAAAGTCATTTTTTAAAAATTTATCTTTTTGGAGAAAAAGAAATTTTATTTGCAAGATGGTCATGTGAGCAGGGGAAGAGGAGGGGAGAGGAAAGCACTTCTCGAGAGAAAACAAGATAGTGGTGTGCTTCCTGAAATTAGGACACCCAGTTAGTGACTCTTGATGGTTGTTCCAACCCTTGATTACTGAAGCAGGATGTATACCTGGAAAAAAGAACCCATTCCTCTGTTTTTTCCCAGTTCCTGTGAATCCCATCCTTCCGCCCTATTCCATATTCCTACTTTTCTATACTAAATTTAAGAATCACTGAGCTTTCCTGGTAACATTTGGTTTGGCGCACAAAATTGGACTTGAGAAAGACTGCTGGCTCTTATAAAGAGCTATGTGGCTTGACTTAGCAAGGAGGAGATTCCATAAGGTTTCTACTGAGCCATTGGAAATGACCCTTGGCACCACATGCCTCTGCACAAACATGAAGACACCCACCCACATAACCTCCAGTCACTGTCTAGCTCCAACTAAATCTCCAGACTGATTGTTGTTTTCAGGAGGTGGGGGGCTGGCAGAGATAAGAAGTATAACAGTTTAGGACATTAGAGGTTTTAATTACCAACTACCTATTTTCACTTTTACTATCACATCAATTGTCATTTTAGAAGCAAGTCTCTGGGTTCTTATACTTAGAAAACTGTTGGAGGATTGACAAAAGAGGCCAATTTTCTGCATGACTTGAAACTCCTTCAGTGGATCCTGAATCCCAATTACCTCACATGGGAACAAAGTTCTGGGCTCCTTTTTCATGCTTCACATTGGTTTATCCTCACTGGAGGAGTGATGAGAGGCAAGGCATCACCAAATATTCACTTTGGTTTGAGTTTTTATTGCTCAAATGTTTTATATTTATTGGAAATTCAGATATACAGAGAGGATGTGAGACACATAGGAAGATTGTCCATATGCTGATTCACATCCCAAAAATACACAACTGCTGGAGCTGAGCTGCTTTAAAGCCAAGAACTAGGAGATTCTTCTGGATCTCCCACACAGATGTATAGTCATAAGCATGTGGGATGTCCTCAACACCTTTCCCAGGCCACAGGCTACTGAGGTCCCTGGAGTGGATGTGAAAGACATGAAGGTGTGAAGAGAACTGCGTTGCAGGCAAGGCCGCAAGGAATTTCCCACTGCATGGCAAGGCCCAGCACCTACCTGAAAAGCAGTTCCACCTGCCTTTGCATAGACACTGGACAACCCAACAGAGATTTCTGTTATTAGGCATTGTATGCCACTGTAGAGTTGATTTTACAGTTAGTGAGCTTGGAAGATGATGTTGGTGATAACGTCTTAGCAAAAGGGCCTTTTACTATTACCTGCTCCCTCAGCTGCTTCTGATCATATGATAATCAAGGGTGTTAAGTCCCTACACCTAGCAGGAACCTATGCTTAGGGTTGTTCTCCACATTGACCACATGCTAATCAAGATGTTAAGTCCCTAGGTGTAGTGGAAATCTATTCTTTCCCTCTTTCATTAATCTTTAGGTCCCTCCTTCAGCAATGCACTTCCTCCCTTAACTGATTCAAGACTAAGTTGTAGAAACAGGATTGTAATAAGAATGTGTTACTCATTGACATGTACCATCTGTTGAGAACTTCCTGACCACAGGATTAGGACAGCTGATATCCTGCCTCAAGGTGAAATAATTGGCAGAACTATCCTTAGGAATGCCCGCTTGACCAGGTGTGAAAAGTAGGTGTCAGTTTGTGAAGGCTTCTGTACAAATAAAGAGGACAGCTTTCTCACATTGTCCAATATGATTCTGAGACTGCAGTGGTCCATTTATTTTCGATGCCTATTCCACGTGTCCTTCCTAAGTTCTGAACTTGGCTAAGCGGGACTCCTGCAGTGGGCAGAGAGTTAGATGTTAAGTGGGGCTTCCAGGGCATAAACCAGTGTCTATATATGATCGCAGTGCATGCAAAGCTAAGGACAGCCACTAGGCTACCATGCCATGACCTCCAGTTTAATCTTTAGAAATTACTTATATGGATGACCCCCTCTACACTTTATACATGAGATCAGAAAAAAAGTTTCCTCAAATTTGTCACTCATGTGGCTTCCTACCTCTGAGAGCTGAACAGCCAAAGAATGGCAGGTGTTTGAAGCTGTGTAGTAGCAGCTATTCCCTTGCTGGTCGAGAAACAACCAATGGGAAATGTCTTAACCACAGGTTCCTGTCCACACAAGGAATGCTCAGGGGACATTTAAAAATCTGAGACCCTTCTGAAAAATTCTGTTGTCTCCATTCAAAAGACACAGCATCTCCTGGCTCTCTCCCAAGAAATGCTATTTAATTCCCTCTGCTTTCTACATTCACCTGGTCATTTTGCAAATAAAACTTCTGTCTACAAATAAAAAAAGAAGAAAAAAGCAGAAAGCATGAAATCTTATTTCTCAAGTCTCATTTTTGTACAATTTCCCTTTCATATTGTGTTTCAATTATGCCCAGAGCTAATACTGCATTTCCACAAAGATGCCCAGAACATCTTTGTGGAAATGCAGCTCTTTTTTGGTTATTATAAAATTTTTGTGATTAAAACTTGCCTGGAGCATATTTCTTGACCTTTCTGATTAGCTCCAACCAGCTCATTCTTTCCATGGGGATCTGAAACGAGGAAAAGAGTAACCATATCTATGAACTACATCTAAATGTTTCTTTTCAAATGCTCAAGTGATGTCAATGACATTTATTGCCATTCAAGATACAACATATTTTTGTATTAGTAACATGTGGACATTTATGAGCATTATTAACTAGGCAATACATCTCACCTATTAATGCCTTAACATAATACCCATTTTTTTAAAATAAAAATTTCAATTACATGACATTGTATATTTAACTTAAAGTGAGATATGAGAGAAAATATGATATAAAATTTTAAAATAAAGCTTGGAGTATCTTACATCCCATCTCAACACTAGTTTGTCTTTTCCTGACTACTCTGCTTCAAATATAACTTCCTGAAAATGTATCTAGGGAGGTGGCAGATGTGATTCAAGTGTTTGGGATGATGAAAAAACCCATATATAGTTCCAGATTTACAGCGACAGGCTGGCAAATTGCTAGAATAAACTTATACATGGAGACTATAGAATGCCTGTGTCTCACCAGCTGTCCTTCTGGGAGAAACTCAAAGTAAAAATCAAATATAATTCCAGTCAACATTTACTGAAAGAAGTATCAGCTTCCCTGCTGACCTACCTGGAAGTCTCTGCTTGACAGATTTCTCCACTGTCCATGATGCTGATTCTTGCTCCAACTTGAAGATCACATCAGGCTTTGTCATGGAGTACCCTGTTCATGGAGAATGATGCAGATGTTCAGAAATCACCACTAGTCCTACCAACTACTAAACTGTGTAAGCTCTTCTTTCATTGGCAAACTATGCGGAAGTATTCTGTAAGGCATGACAGAACTTCACTCACCCAAGGACAGCAGGTTGTTATAGGTCTCAAGCATCACCTCCCTGTACAGGGTCCGCTGAGTATTGTCCATAGTCTGCCATTCTTCCTGGGTAAAGTCCACAGCCACATCTTCAAAGGACACCAACACCTGTAACAGCACATGGCTCCTCAGGTTTGGATCATTAAATAGAAACACTGACAGTGCATTCTCTGTATATTCAATTTGCAACTTCTATGGATATAGTTTAATTTACAACTCATACAGCATCATAGTTAAATGAAAATATCTTGTGCTGTATTACTTTTGCAATTCCAATATTACAACAGAATATTCCTTATTCTCTTGAAGGTTGTGTTCTCTAAAGATTCTCATTCTAATGAACTGCTGAAGGCATTGCTAGAATATTTCTTCTAGTGGAAGATACCACTCTATCTGTCCATTACTGCCACTCTGGTTTTCAACTAAATTAACATAAATAACAATATTGACACTGAGCCAAGATATTAACTCAGGACCTGTAATACTAAGCTGAGTTTAATTCTTCTGTGTGTGTTCAATTTGCATCTTCTAGGAATGCAGCTTAATTTACAATCTATATGGCAACATAAGGTAAAAACAAAACATTTTGTCCTGTATCATGTTTGCAATTCTGAAGCTACAATTCCCTTATTATTCTATATCAGGTTTTGTATAATAAGCATGAGTTCGCTGTGCACTCTTTAGATACATATGAGCTAAATATCATACTAGATTAGATAATTAGGACAAATGCTTATTATTGCACAAGATAACAAGAAAATTATTGCGTATCTTACTAATGATTTCCTTAAACATACTGAGATACGTGAAATAATGAAATACTGAAAATATTTTTAAACTGTACCTGCATGAGTACATATTTCCTTCAGCTTACACTGGAATTAAGTATATATAATATATGATCATATATATCAATAAGACATATATATGTACATACACAAAAGTAAAAAAAATATGGAATATATATACATGTAATTCCAGTGTATAAATATAAGACAATATATATCTTTTTTTCACTTTTGAGTACGCACATATTAAAGCTTTCTACTTTGTTTTTGCTTTACTTTTTATGGAATAACATAATTAAACTGAAGTTTTAATTTCTACATAGTAAACTACAGCTTAGGAGGGAAACAAATGACAGTCAAATAAAGAACTATCCTCTTCTGACAATTAGTTCATATCAGCAAGTGACACCCTGCCAGCTGACCAGAAAATATACATATAAGACAAACGCCATGCTGTAACAAAACTAATTCTCTCTTTTTTTTTAAATGTTCTAGAAGCCCTTTAGCACTTACCAGTGTTCTGGTAATTTATTTACTAATTTTAACATAAAAACAGCTAATGTAGCAGATATACATACACTTAACAGTATGATACTTCTTTTGAATCTTCCCTTTTCCTGTGTTACTCTCTTAAGCTTTTGAAATAACATGTTTTAAATTCACATTGTACTCAATATCTTAATTTTTCACTAAGTGATTCAAAGAATAGTGAAATGACCAATTTGATACATAACCACTATAAATATAATGAAATGAATACATGTTTCAATCATACAATTTAAAATATGATTTAAACCACAGTAGGATATCATCATGGGCTGTGTGACAAAGATATAAATCAAAAGCAACACATCATATTTGTATCAATACCAAAATATACCAGTTTCTTCCCCACCTTTTTTGTTGTTGCTTGATTCATTAAGCTACTGTACATGACAAAATATCATATTTGCATATCTGTATTTAGGATATTTCTTTTTTTTTTTAGGATTTACTTATTTTTATTACAAATTCAGATTTACAGAGACAAAGAGTGATAGAGAGGAAGGTCTTTCATCCAATGATTCACTACCCAACTGGCTTCAATGGCAAGCGCTGTGCTACTCCAAAGCCAAGAACCATGAGTTCTTCCAGGTCTCCCATGCAGGTACAGGCCCCAAGGCTACTTTTCCAGGCCAATGGCAGGGAGCTGGATGGGAAGCAGGGCTGATGGGATTAGAACTGGTACACATATGGGATCCCAGCACATTCAAGGCAAAAAATTTAGTTGCTAGTTCATCGCTCTGAGCCAGCAATCTCATTTTTAAACGTTTAAGAAATTTTATACTGTTTTTCACGTGTTGACGTAATCTATAACTCCATCAGCAGTGTGTAAAAGTTTCCATTTTTTTTACTTCCTCACCAGCATTTGTTACCCTTTCTTCCAAATAATAATAGCCATTCTGACAGGGTTGAGATATCTCATTGTGATTTTGATTTACATTTCCCAAATGGCTACATTTTGAGAACTATCTACTGAGGTCCTTTCATCATTTCTTTACCGAACAGAGGATGTGTATCTTGTTAAGGTCACAAGGAGCTTGAAAGATTAAAGTTGGCAAATTGAACAACATATGGAACTTACTGTGTCCTGATATTTCACAAATTATTAAGAGTAATATAGAGGGCCAGGTGTGGCGGCCTAGCCACCTTGCCTCAAACATTCTGGGATTCCATATTACGCCAGTTCTAACCCCGGCATCTCCACTTCCCTTTCAGCTCTCTGCTTGTGGCCTGAGAAAGCAGTCAAGGATGGACCAAAGCTTTGGTAACCAAAACCCATGTGGGAGACCTGGAAAAAGTTCCTGGCTCCTGGCTTCTGTTTGGCACAGCTCTGGCCGTTGCGGTCACTTGGGGAATGAATGATAGGATGAAAGATGTTCCTCACTGTCTCTCCTCCTCTCTGTATAACTGACTTTGCTATAAAAATAAATCTTAAAAAAACAGTGATATAGAAACCCGAATAATCCAAAAAGCTCATCAAAGAAGTACAATTTCTCTAGAAAAACAAAACAAAACAACAAAATAAAACATCTAATGTTACCTAATAAAATATGACTTCCATTTAGATTTGGAATTTTTTGTTTCCCTGCTTTAGAAGCTAGATTTATTTGAAAAGCAAAGATAGAGAAATTGGGAAAGGGGCCTGGCACAATAGCCTAGAGCTGAAAGCCCTCACCTTGTATGCACCGGGATGCCATACAGGTGCCAGTGTGCGTCCTGGCTAATCCGCTTCCTAGGCAGCACCCTGCCTGTGGTGTGCGAATGTGTTAAAGGACAGCCAAAAGCCTTGGGATCCTGAACCTGTGTGGTGGGTCCAGAAGAACCACCAGGCTTCTGATCAGGCCAGCTCCTTTCATTGCAACTACTCTCAGAGTGAGATCAGATGGAGAATTTTTGTATCCCCTTCTTTCTGTATATCTGCTTTTCCAACACAAACATATATATATATATATGTGAATTTTCTTTGTTTATTGTGGGTGTTGTTTACATAAATGATCAGGGTGGGAAGGTTCAATGGTTAGGGAAGACTTGATGTGACCATTGTTTGAAAAATTTCTATTTCTTCTTCCTATGCAACTGGTTCATATTCTGGATGGTCATTTCCCATCTAGCTCCCTGCATCCACTGGTTTGCATAAGAGATGGGACTGGAGACAAAACTTACCCAGCAAGTGCAACCACCAGTGTGTGCATAGGCTCATGTGGGTGACAGAGCTGAGCCCATACTGGCAAGTACACACACAAGTCTATGATCACCTCAGATAGTTTCTTCAGGGATACAGACCACTGATCCAATGGACGCAGAACTCCAAAAATGTGGACAAATGTGGAAACTATGCATTAGCTTTGGAGTTCATGTATCAGAACTGGGCCTTTTCATTTGCTGAATGAACATGCTCAGATGCACATAGGGGACACGGCAGCCTGTTGGAGCCTGCACATGAAGGAGGGTAGAAAAGAATGGACAACTACCCCAGGCAAGTGTTGACAGTGAAGATCTGGCTAAATGGAAACTAGTTGGAATGTCAACCAATGGACTGTGGAAGGATTTCTTATGGAAACCACTTGAACAGAACCCTCAGAGCATGCTCCACATCAGGGGCCCTGGAAAATAAAATGGCCAACTCACATCCCAGTGTTCTAATGTGTGGATTCTGGGAGTGCCTTTTCTCCTTCTCTCCACCATCTCCCAGACACAGGAACAAGAAAATTTGGAAACAACGGTCTCATCCACTTTCCCCTAATTCTCCATCCTTCCTAGCTTAATCAGTATCCACAGGGGCATGCATGCTCCCTTCTCAAAATGTGTAAACATCATCAAAATAAAAATTAAAAAAAAGAATGATAAGAAATGAATTACTGCAATTCAAGACACACATTCTATACTATATTTTTGTGGCAACCAAAGCACATTCTTATTGGTAACTATACTTCCTATTGCCAATGAGAAAGAACCAACCATCATCAGAGAAATATAGAAATCAAAAGTTTTCACTTTACATGGCCAACACCTGAACAATAACAACAAAAATGGCAAATAGCATCCTCAGCACTGATCTCCAAATCTCAGAAAAAATAAGAAGCAAGTCTAGGGGTAGAAAAGGGAAATTCAAAACAAAGATTAATGAAGAAATGAATAAAAACTATATTCAGCAATACTGAAGTTAAAGAAAACCTTCATTGTCCTTAAAAGGAAAACAAAATCAATAAACCTTTTTATTAATCAAAAAGCAGCCTCAAGTATATAACATCAAAACGAAGAGGGACATATTAAAATTGATATCACAGTAGTAGAGTGGATCAGGGTTATCGGGGCAAAGTGGGTTCTGCCACTGCTTGTGAGATCAACTCCCCAATTAGATGCCACCTTAAGTCCTGGCTACTGCAGTTTTGTTTTGTTTTTTTTGTTTGTTTTTTTTTTTTTTCGTGTTAGAATTTTTTTTTTCATTTTTTTATTGTATTTTTTTTTTTAATAATCTTAGTTTATTAGGATAGAAAGGGTCACGGGCTACAGGGTGAAAGTGGGTAATATCATTGTTTCCACACTAATATAATCATTTTGCCCTGTATCTAGGGTTATGGGAGTAACAAAGGGGAAAGCCCCACCCTACCTCCCACCCATCCCCTATCCCCAACATGAGGCACGCTCCAAGGGTCCTGCTCATACAGTTTTGATAGTTCATCAGTTCTGGATTGCTGCCAATCTCTCCGTCCCAACCGTAATGAAACCTATTCAGAGTCTACTGGCTGACAGTCTCTTGATGGTTGGGGTTCCAAGATCAGCAGTTCAGTTCGAGTAATATCCAAAGAAACTTCATCTGAGTAGATCCCAGATCTGATTCTTGAGTGAGTTTGCTAGTACAGACTCCAACACTGTTCGTCACACCAATCATCTTATGCATATGCTGGTCGTTGCGATTACTGGGTCCGTTCGGCTTCCAGCCCTGTCTTCCTTGTGAACCAATGGGTGTTGTAGTCCAGCTCGATTCTACCCACTTCATACTCGGTCTTCATGCAAACCAGTTGGAGCTGCAGCCTAGTTGAGGCGACTCCCCAAAACCCCTACCAGTTCTGCCCCCTACCCTGGTTCCCATGCTTGCCAGTATGCACTGCAGGCTTGTCCAGTCTGTCTCACATCCCAAGTAGCTCTCGCACACGTCAATGGACATTGAAGCCTGGTTGAACCCAACAAACCTATTATCCAGCCCATACACCCACTGGCAGGTGCCTTTCTGTCAAGCCACCCCTGCTCCTAGCCTGGGTTTCGTGCTGTCCAGTGAGGGTGGTAACCCTGAGGGAGGTGCCCACTATTTCCCTACTAGGCCATACCCACTCCTAGAGTATGCAGTCTCCAGGTAGTTTTGGCATTTGACTTGTCAGAATTGGCTCCTAGTACCGGCCTCTACCAGCTAATGCTGTGGCTAAGCCCAAACACCCCTCAACCCACTCTAATTTTAACTTGCACCAGTCAGAACAGTCAGCTCACCGTGAGGCCCACAGGTGCTATAGCCCTGCCTAGTCTGAACTGCCCCCATCCGTATTCACACTTTCCAATGGAAGTAGTTATCCAGCAGGGGTGCCCACGTTCCCCTGTTGGCTTTGCCTCCTCCCTGATTGTCACATGTGCTGGTTGTGTGCTGCAGCCACATCTGGTACGGCTCATCTCACTTGTTGTGTACTGGTACGTGTTGCAACCGAACCTGGCTCGACCCACACTCTGTTCTGGTGCTCGGATTCACCAGAAGGTAATGTGAACAGATTCAGGCTGGTCTGCCCCCAACCCATGCCATGTGTATGCCAGTGGGATAATTTTCATTGCCTGTTCTGGGTTGTTCCCTATTGTGCTTCTTGCGCTTACCTGCATGGGACTGTGTCCTGCCAGAGAAGTTGCCCGGGCTCCTCCACCAGAACCTGTCCCAATGCCAGTTTTCGCGCATACCAGTGGGTCCATGAGCCAGCACTACTCAGTTCGCCTGCTATCCTAGGAGGAACAGTGGTTTTTCCTGCCTGGCCTCCGACCCAAGCTGGTTCTTGTTGTTGGATATTTCAACCCAGCCATGGCTCTTCCATACCCCTACCAAGCTCACACATGGTTCAGTAAGGGCTGAGACCTAACCTAGTCTGTCACACAACCCTCCCCGGTCCTCCAGAGCACCAGATGGTGTTGGAATTTGGCCTGGCTTGGTGCTTCCCATCCCAGTCCACAATTGTGCCAAGTGAGATTACGATCGTATCCTGATCAGAATGTAGCCTCAGTTCCAGCCCATGCGCTCCTTGGTGGGAAACTCAACCCAGCTAGGGTGTCCTGTTATTTCCCCAACCGGGCCTCTGCCCTGCCATAGAGCAGGTGTAGGCCGGTGGTTGTTCTGTCTCCGCTTGGCAGAGCCCCTCACTTGTCGTGGCCCCTTGGATGCTGTGGCTTAGTGCCTCTGCCTCACACAGATCAGTATGTGTAAGGACCTACCTGGCATGAGCTGTGCTCCAACCTGATTTCTGTTGTTACTTGTGAGTTAAGGTTTGTTCAGCCCTGCCCCTTCTGTCCCCTTCCAGTGGCAGCCCGGCCCACCCCACATCCTGTTTAAAGATGCACATTTGGGTGCTGCTGCCTTGACCTACCCTGACTGTTGTGGATTCCTTTACCCATGAGTGATGGCAGATGGCGTGGTCACACCTAGCTTAGACCATTGCAACCCCAGCTTGGGAACTAACCCGGGGGACTTGTATTCCAAAGAGTCGGGCCCACACAACCCCACAGAGCCTACCCCCAGCCCAAGTTCTCTTGTGTGCTGGAGAGTGTCTTGATCTTACCAAATGTGACCACTCCACAACTCCAACACTCAGTCGGGCAATGGTACCCAACACTGCCAAAGAGGCCACCATCCATAGCTTCGGTGTGGGCTAGTATATGGTGATCAGTGATGTTCTATACTAAAATCCCATCTCTGTATTCCTAAATCAGCTGTTGCATCTGTCTTACTAAAATTATCTTCTGGACACTTTCCCCAAACCACTAGGTCTTGGTCCCCTTGCCTGCTTATATCTTCCATGACACTGTCACTGAGAATACCCGAAAATTCACTTTGCACCTACACTCAACCTAGTCTTAGTCATGAGTGACTCAGGCAGCAATTACATATCTTGAAAACCCCAGAGTTTGCCCTTCCGGGCGGCCAGCAGGCAAACCCTGGCACCACTTGGTGCAATGGCCGCCCTGGGGGAGGCCGAGGACTCGTTCACTGCCTTGTGGCAGTGTCCCTGGCGTGAGTCCCCCGCATTGGGTCCGACCCGGCAGGGGCACCCCCCACAGTCGCCACACTGCAGGGAGCGTCAGCTGCCCCCAAGCCCAAGGACCGAACTCCTCCCAAACTCCCCCAGCCGCATGGTCTTAGCAGCTGGGTGGAGCTAGGATTTTCCACCCAGTTTCCAAGTTCCCTCATGGCGGACTTACCCTGAGGGAAGAGCTCTCTTGGGTCCTGGGGGAGGCCGAGGACTCGTTCACTGCCCTGTGGCAGTGTCTTTGGCGTGAGTCCCCCGCATTGGGTCCGACCCGGCAGGGGCACCCCCCACAGTCGCCACACTGCAGGGAGCGTCAGTTGCCCCCAAGCCCAGGGACCGAACTCCTCCCAAACTCCCCCAGCCGCATGGTCTTAGCAGCTGGGCGGAGCTAGGAATTTCCACCCAGTTCCCAAGTTCCCTCATGGCGGACTTACCCTGAGGGAAGAGCTCTCTTGGGTCCTGGGGGAGGCCGAGGACTCGTTCACTGCCTTGTGGCAGTGTCTTTGGCGTGAGTCCCCCGCATTGGGTCCGACCTGGCAGGGGCACCCCCCACAGTCGCCACACTGCAGGGAGCGTCAGTTGCCCCCAAGCCCAGGGACCGAACTCCTCCCAAACTCCCCCAGCCGCATGGTCTTAGCAGCTGGGTGGAGCTAGGAATTTCCACCCAGTTCCCAAGTTCCCTCATGGCGGACTTACCCTGAGGGAAGAGCTCTCTTGGGTCCTGGGGGAGGCCGAGGACTCGTTCACTGCCCTGTGGCAGTGTCTTTGGCGTGAGTCCCCCGCATTGGGTCCGACCCGGCAGGGGCACCCCCCACAGTCGCCACACTGCAGGGAGCGTCAGCTGCCCCCAAGCCCAAGGACCGAACTCCTCCCAAACTCCCCCAGCCGCATGGTCTTAGCAGCTGGGCGGAGCTAGGAATTTCCACCCAGTTCCCAAGTTCCCTCATGGCGGACTTACCCTGAGGGAAGAGCTCTCTTGGGTCCTGGGGGAGGCCGAGGACTCGTTCACTGCCTTGTGGCAGTGTCTTTGGCGTGAGTCCCCCGCATTGGGTCCGACCCGGCAGGGGCACCCCCCACAGTCGCCACACTGCAGGGAGCGTCAGTTGCCCCCAAGCCCAGGGACCGAACTCCTCCCAAACTCCCCCAGCCGCATGGTCTTAGCAGCTGGGCGGAGCTAGGAATTTCCACCCAGTTCCCAAGTTCCCTCATGGCGGACTTACCCTGAGGGAAGAGCTCTCTTGGGTCCTGGGGGAGGCCGAGGACTCGTTCACTGCCTTGTGGCAGTGTCTTTGGCGTGAGTCCCCCGCATTGGGTCCGACCCGGCAGGGGCACCCCCCACAGTCGCCACACTGCAGGGAGCGTCAGTTGCCCCCAAGCCCAGGGACCGAACTCCTCCCAAACTCCCCCAGCCGCATGGTCTTAGCAGCTGGGCGGAGCTAGGAATTTCCACCCAGTTCCCAAGTTCCCTCATGGCGGACTTACCCTGAGGGAAGAGCTCTCTTGGGTCCTGGGGGAGGCCGAGGACTCGTTCACTGCCTTGTGGCAGTGTCTTTGGCGTGAGTCCCCCGCATTGGGTCCGACCCGGCAGGGGCACCCCCCACAGTCGCCACACTGCAGGGAGCGTCAGTTGCCCCCAAGCCCAGGGACCGAACTCCTCCCAAACTCCCCCAGCCGCATGGTCTTAGCAGCTGGGCGGAGCTAGGAATTTCCACCCAGTTCCCAAGTTCCCTCATGGCGGACTTACCCTGAGGGAAGAGCTCTCTTGGGTCCTGGGGGAGGCCGAGGACTCGTTCACTGCCTTGTGGCAGTGTCTTTGGCGTGAGTCCCCCGCATTGGGTCCGACCCGGCAGGGGCACCCCCCACAGTCGCCACACTGCAGGGAGCGTCAGTTGCCCCCAAGCCCAGGGACCGAACTCCTCCCAAACTCCCCCAGCCGCATGGTCTTAGCAGCTGGGCGGAGCTAGGAATTTCCACCCAGTTCCCAAGTTCCCTCATGGCGGACTTACCCTGAGGGAAGAGCTCTCTTGGGTCCTGGGGGAGGCCGAGGACTCGTTCACTGCCCTGTGGCAGTGTCTTTGGCGTGAGTCCCCCGCATTGGGTCCGACCCGGCAGGGGCACCCCCCACAGTCGCCACACTGCAGGGAGCGTCAGTTGCCCCCAAGCCCAGGGACCGAACTCCTCCCAAACTCCCCCAGCCGCATGGTCTTAGCAGCTGGGCGGAGCTAGGAATTTCCACCCAGTTCCCAAGTTCCCTCATGGCGGACTTACCCTGAGGGAAGAGCTCTCTTGGGTCCTGGGGGAGGCCGAGGACTCGTTCACTGCCTTGTGGCAGTGTCTTTGGCGTGAGTCCCCCGCATTGGGTCCGACCCGGCAGGGGCACCCCCCACAGTCGCCACACTGCAGGGAGCGTCAGTTGCCCCCAAGCCCAGGGACCGAACTCCTCCCAAACTCCCCCAGCCGCATGGTCTTAGCAGCTGGGCGGAGCTAGGAATTTCCACCCAGTTCCCAAGTTCCCTCATGGCGGACTTACCCTGAGGGAAGAGCTCTCTTGGGTCCTGGGGGAGGCCGAGGACTCGTTCACTGCCCTGTGGCAGTGTCTTTGGCGTGAGTCCCCCGCATTGGGTCCGACCCGGCAGGGGCACCCCCCACAGTCGCCACACTGCAGGGAGCGTCAGTTGCCCCCAAGCCCAGGGACCGAACTCCTCCCAAACTCCCCCAGCCGCATGGTCTTAGCAGCTGGGCGGAGCTAGGAATTTCCACCCAGTTCCCAAGTTCCCTCATGGCGGACTTACCCTGAGGGAAGAGCTCTCTTGGGTCCTGGGGGAGGCCGAGGACTCGTTCACTGCCTTGTGGCAGTGTCTTTGGCGTGAGTCCCCCGCATTGGGTCCGACCCGGCAGGGGCACCCCCCACAGTCGCCACACTGCAGGGAGCGTCAGTTGCCCCCAAGCCCAGGGACCGAACTCCTCCCAAACTCCCCCAGCCGCATGGTCTTAGCAGCTGGGCGGAGCTAGGAATTTCCACCCAGTTCCCAAGTTCCCTCATGGCGGACTTACCCTGAGGGAAGAGCTCTCTTGGGTCCTGGGGGAGGCCGAGGACTCGTTCACTGCCTTGTGGCAGTGTCTTTGGCGTGAGTCCCCCGCATTGGGTCCGACCCGGCAGGGGCACCCCCCACAGTCGCCACACTGCAGGGAGCGTCAGTTGCCCCCAAGCCCAGGGACCGAACTCCTCCCAAACTCCCCCAGCCGCATGGTCTTAGCAGCTGGGCAGAGCTAGGAATTTCCACCCAGTTCCCAAGTTCCCTCATGGCGGACTTACCCTGAGGGAAGAGCTCTCTTGGGTCCTGGGGGAGGCCGAGGACTCGTTCACTGCCTTGTGGCAGTGTCTTTGGCGTGAGTCCCCCGCATTGGGTCCGACCCGGCAGGGGCACCCCCCACAGTCGCCACACTGCAGGGAGCGTCAGTTGCCCCCAAGCCCAGGGACCGAACTCTGTTTTGTTTTTTTTTATAAAATTTTTTTTTACTTTCATTGGAAAGCATGATGTATATATATAATATTAAAAAAAAAAAAGGAGGAGAGACAGAGAGGACAATCTTCCATCTGCTGATTCATGCCCCAAGTAGCCACAATGGCCGGAGCTGAGCAGAGTTAAAGCCAGGAGCCCAGAGCTTCTTCCAGCTCTCCCACACAGGTTCAGGGTTCCATGGGTTTAGGCCATCTGCCACTGCTCTCCCATGCCACAGTCAGAGAGCTGGATGAGAAGTGTGGCTGCCGAGATTAGAATCAGCACCCGTACAGAATCCAAACATGTGCAAAGCAAGGACTCTACCCACTAGGTTATCGTGCCAGGACCAGCTGCTTTATTTCTGATCCAGCTCCCTTCTAGTGCATGTGGAAATGCAGAGGATGTCCCAAGTGCTTGATTCCCTGTACTCATGGGGAGAACTGGGAAGAAGCTTCAATCTGGTCCTGCTTCAACCACTGTGGTCACTTGGAGAGGGATAAAACAGAAGGAAGATCTATCTCTCCCTCTTTCTCTATAGTT
The DNA here is from genome assembly GCF_017591425.1 of Ochotona curzoniae. Lineage (NCBI taxonomy): Eukaryota > Metazoa > Chordata > Mammalia > Lagomorpha > Ochotonidae > Ochotona > Ochotona curzoniae. Next base: position 7,375 of record NW_024466513.1, on the reverse strand, counting down.
CTGCCTTACTTATCAATAACATAATTTTATAAAGATTTTTCATTTTTTTGTTTATTGCAAACTCAGATATACAGAGAGGAGAAAAGACAGTGAGGAAGATCTTCTGTCTGATGATTCATTCCCCAAATGACAGCAATGGCTAGAGCTGTGCCAATCTGGAGCCAGGTACCAGCAGATTCTTGCAGGTCTCCCATGTAGGTGCTGGACCCTCTATTGGCATGCACACACAAGAATCAGGTCTGGGATCAGATCACATCAGGGGGATACTGAACTCCAACCATGAAGAAAACTGCAGGTTCCATGGACTGACCATGGAGGACATTTGTCAGAGCCAGGTCTCCTCAGTGGCTTCGATGGAGCAGTGAACAGCATATTCAGGTGCACGTGGAGGATATGGCAACACATTGGAGCATGCAGAGGACACATGGTACCATAACAGAGCACAAGGAACAGAACAAACCGATCAACTACCCCAGACAAACACACAGTCCAAGATGAACTATATCAACCAGTGGATTCTGGACACATTTCATTGTGCTTGCAATGGAGAGATTGGAAGTAATTCAGAACTGTTGGACTATCAAAACCTCATGAGCAGGAGCCTCAGAGCATGCCCCAAACCAGGGATCATGGGATGGTTGGGAGGCTGGGTGTGGCTTCTCCCTTTATCTCTTCCTTCTCCCAGATACAGGAAGGAAAAAAAGAGAATGCGGAAATGGTGATCTCACCTTAATTCCTGTAGCCTTGAGCTTTATCACCCTAAACAACTATGCAATAATCACTAAAAATAAAAACAGCTAATTAAAAGAGAAGAAAATAAACAGCTCCCAATCTACACAGTATAAAATATAGTGGTTTTTTAAAAAAATTCTTTAAACAAAAAATTTACTTACTTAAAAGTGAGAATTACAGAGCAACAGTCAAAGCCAGCCAGAGAAAGATCCTCGGAGACTTGCTTACTCCCCATGTGGCCACAAGAGGCAGCAAAGTCCAGGCCAAAACCAGGAGCCTGAATTCCATTCTGATCCTACATGGGGGTGCAGGTGTCCAAGGAACTGGGACATTTTCTGCTATCTCCCAAGCACATTAGTAGGGAAGTAGATCAGAAGGTGAACATCAGGGACTTAACTGGTCCTAACACGGAATTCTGGCATTGCATGCAGCAGTGTAACATGTTATCTCAAAACATGCCACAAGGACTGATTAAATAGATCTGGTAATCAAAAGTCAGGTTGCTTTTCCCACTGAACCCTCTACTCATCCCATACCTGATACACAATGATGTTATCTGGCATTTTGAATAATGTAAATACCACTGCTGGAAAACTAACCTTGAACCTAGAAGGAAAGACACTGCACTGCTTTTACAATGTCACTATTCACTTGACAGGAAGAATGACAGAAAAACAGATGTTTTGTGCAATTTTTTCTCTGAATGTCTTAACTAGGTGTGGCTGTGTCAGACTGATTCCAGGTCTCCCTCTTGGATCTCACATGTGGGTGGGACATATGCAAGTACTTAAACCACCACCTCATGCTTGTTAATAGCAGGCAGGATTGAATTCGGTTCATTGTAATTGCATGCATTCATCCTACCATACTGACACATCCTTACACTGTTTTTTCTTTTTCATTTTAATACCGCTGTTAACTTACTCTTAATATCTCTCAGACAGTGCAAAGCGCAGTCGTCTAGCAGCTAAAGACCTCACCTTGAACATGCCAGGGTTCCAAATGAGTGCCAGTTTTTATCCCGGCAGCTGCACTTCCCATCCTGCTCCTTGCTTGTGGCCTGGGAAAGAAGTCGAGGAAGGCCCAAAGCCTTGGGACCCTGCACCCTTGTGGGAGACCCAGAAGAGTATCTGGGCTCTTGGTTTCACTCTGGCATAGCATGGGCCATTTCAGTCACTTGGGGAGTGAATCATTGAATGGAAGATCTTCCTTTGGTCTCTTCTCCTCTTTGTAAATATGACTTTGCAATAAAAATAAATAAATATTTTTAAAAATTAAATACATCTTTGAATACATATATATAAAACAGAAAACCTAGAGAAGAAATTTCAATCAGCTTTGACAGTTCCAATCTTTAGTTATGAAAATTTTACCTTCTTTCTCTCACATGTCTTTTCATTTTAGTTTAAAAACTATCATAATGCTCCTAGGACACAAGGTAAAGCAAGCTGAAAAGGAAACAAACAACTTACTGAAGGTGTGTTGGTGTTCTGCAGCCGGGGAAGCATGTAGCAGGCTGCAGGGCTACACCTGCAAGAGAAGATGCAGACAGGGAGTTATGCATTGGTCTGGATGGTTCCTAGCTTCTTCAGTGGTTCCTACTGTGCTAAGCAACGTCAACTTGGAGGCAGACACAGTGGCTGAAAAATAAAAGCCATCAGCTTCCCTGGGGAAGAATGGTGCCTTACAAGTGCCAAGAAGGCATCCTTGAAACAGTATCAATAATTCCAATAATTGGCAGTGATTAAACTCAAGTAACCATTAGGTCAATGCAAACAATAACTATTCATTCAAAACTAATGTTACTGGCACTATAGCCTAGTGACTAAATCCTCCCTTGCACATACAGGGATCCTATATGGATGCTGGTTTATATCCTGGCTGCTATGTTTCCCATCAAGCACCCTGCTTGTGGCCTGTGAAAGCAGTCAAGGACAGAACAATACCTTGTGAGCCTGCACCCATACGAGAAGAAGCTCACAAGAAGAATTCACAAGAAGCTCCTGGCTCCTGGCTTCCACTTTGGCTCAGCTCCGGCCACTGTGGTGGCATGTCAGAGTGAGGCAGCAGATGGAAGATCTTTCTGTCTCTGCTACTGTAAATTTGTCTTTCCAATAAAAAAGTTTTAACAAATTTAAAAAAATCATAATGTTACTGCAAAGCACTTATTTTTTCAACAACTATTATTCAAATTACAAAATACCACAGAAAACCATGTCACTAAAATGTATGCTTCAGAAAAGTAACTGGGTGGTATTAAGTACTTCAATATTTCTACATTCAAAGTAGTTTTGTCTATAACTATATGTGAAAATTGAATGTAAGATTTAATCTATAAAGATTTCTACTAATTGTTCCAAATGAAAGTTACCAAGTCTTAAATGACACTTCCCAGTTCCTAAACCCTCAACAACACTTGAATTTGCCATTTCACTTGCCTTAGCCCATAGGACATCCGTAAATATGAAAGCAATATCGTTTGAAAAGTGCTTTTACTTTACCTCATTAAATAGTTACATTATGGCAACAGCAAGAGATAATCATCAGACTCAAATGATAGAATGTCCTGATACAGGAAGTTGGGCTGTTGTTTGGCATAGATCATATCTGATACCCAAATGCCTTATTTATGCCTAGGGGCTATGTAACACTTCCAATGCAGTATCCTGCTACTGTGCCTGGAATAGAGTAGGTGGGTTCCAAGAACCCCCTGGGAAACCTAGATGGATTCCTGTTGCTGGACTTAGCATGGTAGGGCCCTGACATCTGGGGAGTGAATAAACCCAGTAATGGAACATTTTTCTTCTATCTGCAATTTACCTTTAAAACATACATAATATTTATGAAAATGATTACAAAGAAACATACTGTATCTAGAACAATATATTTTAAGTTGATTTGTGGGTATATCTTGGTGATCAATTAAGAATTACATTTCAGAGCCCAGCAGGGTGGCCTAGCGGCTAAAGTCCTTGCCTTGAATGCGCCGGGATCCTATATGGGTGCCGGTTCTAATCCTGGCAGCTCCACTTCCCATTCAGCTCCCTGCCTGTGGCCTGTGGCCTGGGAAAGCAGTCGAGGACAGCTCAAAGCTTTGGGACCCTGTACTCATGTGGGAGACCCGGAAGAAGTTCCTGGCTCCTGGCTTCGGATCGGCATAGCATCGGCCTGTTGCGCTCCCTTGGGGAGTGAATCATTGGACGGAAGATCTTCCTCTCTGTCCTCTTTTCTGTATATCTGACTTTCCAATAAATAAACAAATCTTAAAAAAAAAAAATACATTTCAAATTCAATTGAGAGAACTTCACAAAGACACTTCTACAACTGACATTTTTACACATATTTGGGCATTCTACTTCTTTTTTCCCCTCTATTTTATTTTCAATTTTATCATACAGTTCCCTGGGCTTGTGGATTTCCTCTACCCCATTGCTCTGCAATATTCTATGCCATACAACCAGCAGTGATCTAACACACTGCACCACAACACAAACGCCAAAGATTAGTCTTCTTGAGTCATTACTACTAAAAATGTTCTCATGTATCTTAAGTGTATGATCATATATTTTAACATCTTCCACCTGATGATTCACTCCCCAAGTGACTGAAATTGCCAGTATGCACTGATACGAATCCAGGAGCCAGGAGCTTCTTCCAGATCTCCCACGCAGCCTTGGGTCCCAAGGCTTTGAGCTGTCCTTGACTACCTTTCCAGGCCATGAGCAGGAAGTTGCATGGGAAGTGGGGCTGCTGGGATTAGTACTGGTGCATATGGGATTCCGGTGTTTTCAACGTGAGGACTTTAGCCTCTAGGCCAGCATGCCGGGCCCTTATTGTAGTTTTTTTGAAAAAAAAAAAATTAATTCATTTTATAACCCATTCTTCAAAAGACAAACACATTAATATTCCCTTTCCCCCAAAACTCTAGACCTGAAACAATCACTGTAATTCATGTCACTGAGGTTTGACCATCCCTTATGGTTACATTTATATTCAAATGCAACATACCCTGTGGAGGTAAATCACATTTAAGGTGGATTGGAGTTTGACAGTTACACACACATGAAAATTTTGGAATGATTTATTTCACCATTTTACTATGTTAAAAACACCACATAAAAACTGAACTGAACATTTACAAATTAAACTCATTGTTCTTCACTTATGACCATCACCACCATCAACTTTCAGTTATTTTTACCCTCTAACAACTGTTGAAGTTCATCATAGTAGTAAAGTTTCTGCTTGGGACCAACACAACTAAGAGTGCCTGGTTTGAATGCAAGCCCCATGCCTGATTCCATTACAGCTGCCTGCACAAGTCCCTGGGGCATCACTGAAACATGAAGTTCAAGTAGACATTTCAGTTATGTTGAATACTTAGATTTCACACATAGCTTCCATCTAGTAACAATTATTTATTTGAAATGCAGAAAGAGCTTACATCTGGTGGTTCATGCTACCCACACTTAAAAGAGCCAAGCTGAGTCAAGCCAAAATTATACAGAAGGGATTCCTTTTTTGTTACAGATTTTATTATTATTATTATTATTATTATTATTATTGGAAAGTCAGGTATAAAGATGAGTCAAGCTAATTCTAGCAATTAGGAATTCGATTCTTGCTCCCATAGGGATAGTTAGAAACCCAGGTTGGTGGGATATTTTTGTTGTCTATCCTGGAAGTTGCTAATTAGAAGCCAAATCCTCACCTAGAAATCTTGAAAGATGACATGGGTATCCATATCACTTGATAAACTTGCTGTGCTACCCTACATGCATCATTAGTTCCAATTTCAACATAATCTAATATGGTAAAAGAATCTGGGTAGGGAACCAGCTTCTGAGAGTACTCTCTCTCCATGCTCTCTGTCCTGGCCCCTAAAACAAAAACACACAACAAGATGGCACCAGCATCCTGTGGCTAAGCATCCACCATCAGTGCTGTCATCCCATAAGGGCGCTGCTTCAACTTCAGCTGCTCCGCTTACAATCCAGCTCCCTGCTAATGGCTAGGAAAGAAGTCAGGATGGTCCAAGTCCTTGAGCACCTGTGCTTATGTTGGAGGGCTAGGATAAACTCCAGGCTCTTAACTAGCACCAGCTAACTTCAGCTAGTGAGGACAGTTAGGGAGGGAACCACCAGATGGAAGATCCCTCTCTGTCTCTGCTCCCTTCTCTGCAATGTTGCCTTTCAAATAGAAATACATTTAAAAAGAATGTTTACTTAAAAAAAAAAAAAAAGACAAGGAAATCAGTCTTCTCTGGACTTCTCTCCCTAATACCTTTAATAGTTCCAATCCAAAGCCACTGCAAATGTGCTGCTTCTATAGAGAATCAACCACAGTGGACACTGCATATGGTGAAGATGGGATCTAGGTGACCTCAGGATCAATAAAGAGCCTCATCACCCTGGCAGGCCCTGGGCCCATACCTCTCAGCACCACTCAGCCTGAGCAAGGTTCTGGCAACAGGTAACTGAGCACAGAAAAAGCAGAGCTGTCATCTGCTGGCAGTCAGCAGGAGCTGGAAGTCTGTGTTCTGAGTTACAATTGCCGGGAGTGCAGTTCACACCTGACCTGGTCATGATCTGGGGGGAGGAATGAGTTCTAACTTCAAATAACACGAAGTCTCCCTGCGTTGATCAAATCTTGAATTTTCTTCAAATATGTTTTTTAAAGAAGAGAATTACCAGAAACTATGGTAACTTTGAGTGTTTCAAAATGCTTTAGCTTCCTTTAGCAAAGGATGCACATGGAGAGAGGAAACACCACGTGAGGTACAGCAAGATGGAGGCTGTGAGTTGGCCACGGAGTGACCTCAGCACAAAACAAATCTATTACCACCTTGCTCTTAAACTTTCAATCATTAGAAACACAAGAAATGAATTACCTTGATTCAAGACACATTCTATAGTATATTTGTATGACAACTAAATTATCAACTATATTTCTTACTGTCAATGAGCAAGAACCCATCAGAGCAATATAGAAACCAAAGGTTATGACTTTAGATGCCTAACACTTAAAAGAACAGCAGCAACAACAAAAAGTCAAATGAGCAACTTAAGTACTGATCTCAAAGTCCCAGAAAAAAAAAAAAAAAAAAAACATCTAGGAGTAGTGAAAGGAAATTAGAATTAAAGATTGGTGAAGAAATGAAAAACTAGATTAGGCAATACTGAAGACAATGGAAATATTGATTCTTTAAAAAGACAAAATTAATAAATCTTTATGTAAATTAAGAAAAAGTAGGGCCATGCATGGTGGCCTAGCAGCTAAAGTCCTCGTGTTGCAAGAGTCAAGATACCATTTGGGCACTGGTTCTGATCCTGGCAGCCCTGATTCACATCCATCTCCCTGCTTTTGGGCTGTTAAAGCAGTCGAGGATGGACCAAAGCCTTGGAACCCTGGACGTGTGTGAGAGAACCAGAAGAAGCTCCTGGCTTCTAGTTTTGGATCAGTGCTGCTCAGGCTGCTGTGGTCACTTGGGGAGTGAATCAAAGGATGGAAGATCTTTCTCTCTTCTCTGGGTATATCTGAGTTTCCAATAAAAATAAAATAAATCTTGGACCCAACGCAGTGGCCTAGCAGCTAAAGTCCTCACCTTGAAGGCACCAGGATCACATATGGATGCAGGTTCTTT